>NC_056727.1:1119942400-1120024900 GCF_019279795.1 Protopterus annectens
TTATATTAAAACCAATTGCATATATGACTGTTACTAATCTATTTTTCAATGTATCGTTTTAAAAGATTTATGAACATTTTATGATGCTAAAAGTGTACAATATCTGCAATATAACCAATTTCTCTGCTCTCATACAGTACTTTCAATGTAACTTTATGTTCATTGGGTTATAAGTCTATGCTATGCTTTCAAGCTTTCTCTTGTCATACCCTTGTCATTGGAATTTGATGTCTTTGGTGCTTTTCTCCTTGGGCCTCCACTGAAAATGGACACTTTTTGACCCAGTTGGATTTTCCTGGTAAACAATTGTCAAATAAATAAATTAGTACGTTTAATAAGTCACCACAGTCATATAAGTAACCAAATGCATTAATTGAAGAACAAACCAATATCACTAAAAAGGAAAAACAACAATCTCATAAACATCTTTCTACAAAATAAAGCAATTTCCAAAGCTTATAAACCAATATTATAAGATTAATTATAAGTATCTTTTCTCCTCAACTTGGCCTACTTATGACCAAGAACCTGCCCAATAAGAAATAAAGAAAAAGTCCTTACCCCTTAGTAATAAATATATTCCCCTTCAAAAAATAGATTATACACAATTTATCATTTTTCATAATGCATATCTCACTCCATGTAAAAAGGGATTATAATTTCCTTCCTGCTCTGACTGATATACTGACTGTCTCTCAGATAATGTAGGTATAATTCATATTTTCTGGAACTGTAAACACTCTCAACAAATTTGGGATATTCTATTTAAAATACAAAAGGCTCTTCATAAGATGAATGATGCCTCTCAGAAGTTTTCAGTTTTAAACACACCCTCTTTGTCTAGTCTTAAAATTGGCTAAATTTAATATCTCTTAAATGGAACAACCATAATACTGACTCTTAAATATTTAAAAACTACTGAAACAATCCCATGGCCTAATGTTAATTACATTAGGATCTTAGAAAAATTGCATTAATTGCTGGACTTTTTTTTCTTAACTAACTTCGATAAAAGCAGTCATGTTAAAGATAGATGTATTGTTCAATACATTTTTTCAGGGGCACTACTTTATAAAATTAGCCTGCTATAACATAAAAATCTTTTCTGATTTTAAAATGTTTCTAGAGCTTGTATTTTCTATGAAATTTAGATCTATTTATTCTAGAAGTTTCTGTTACTACTACTTTTTTTTAGCTGAATGTTCCCAGTTTGTATATAGTGTACATATTTTTCCATTTTACTACTACTAGTAGCCATAGAAGATGATGTTTTGTTTTATTTTTGTTTTTTTGCAGCTGCTTGTTTGCTTAGGTTGGCAGTGAGTGTTAAAATGTCATGCATGTTGTAATGTTCTATCAGTTATATCTTGTGCAATTTTATTATATTTGGCTAAAAAAACAAAAAAAGGATAAAAGCAAAATTATAATTAAATGACTAATATGCTTACTAGAGATCATAGTGAGAATTGATGAATAGACTTGTAATTCCTAAAGAGTTCAGTAAGAATTATCTGCAAGTACTATGTTTAGTTGCCCTTTTCTGAATTATTATTTAGACGCAGTGGTGGTGGTGCTGCAGTAGCGTTGTCGCCTCACAGTAAGACGTTGTCCTGTTCGATTCTCAGCTAAAGCGTCTTCTGTGTGGAGACATGCGTGAATGGGCGTACCTTCATTGAAGGCTGTGTGTCAGAGCTGGCAACTTGGCACGTAAAAATCTACTGCCAATCATTAGTGGACTGGAGTTCCGCTGTGGCGACCCCTAACCGGGAAAAGCCGAAAGACACAACAACATTTACATAAGAAGAATATTGTTGCAGAAGGCAAAAATCTGCCAAAAAGGGAAAAAGGAAATGCTGTCTTGATCTTTAGTGCAATCACCTTTGAGGATCAACAGAGGCCCTGATCTAGCTACTAATCTGTTCCTAATTTTGTCTTGATCTAACCCTCTTTCTTTCATGAAAAACAATGCTCCTGTATTTACAGTCCTCTGTTTTATTGAAAAGTAAACCAAGGACAGGAAGGACTGCCAATGCATTATTTTAGCAAAGAGACAGACCTTACATACACCAGCACCATTTAATTGTTTCTCATTGGAGCACCACTTTTTTGCACCTTTGCCCTACTCACCTATTCCCCCTGATCTGTGCCCTGTCAGTTGCTTCCACTCTCCTCACCCCCAACCAACTTGCCTCTCAGACTTGAAACAGTACTCTCCAGAAAAAAAGGGTTGCCTGGTTGAAATAAACTAGTCATAGTTTAATGTCTTGGATAGGACACTTCTCTTGTTAATTAAGTAAAGACACAACACATGTTAACATACATGTGCATTGTCATTTTATTTCATCATTTATACCCAAAAGTGTTCCATAAAGTTAACCAAACACCACCAAAATGGTTATATCTATGTATTTTTTTCCAATGCAGTTGATCCATAAATATCATTTCTGGAGATGTGTACAAAGCAGGGTTTTTAAGGCTCTCTATTCTGATATTTATAACTGTAAAAGGCTGACCTGTTTATCTCTTATAATCAATACAAAAACATTCCATTTCATTACCAGCACTTAAAAGTTCATAACATGGACCATCTTACAATCTACCAAGGAAGGATCAAGTTAAACTTCCTTGCTGAAATAGTTTTGAGGAAGGATCATCTGATGAGTCACATGTGCACCTCTTCAATTAACCTAAGTCTCCCTTACTAATCCTGTCTCCTTCCCCAGAAGGAGGAAAAAGCCCCCCCCCCCCCATTATGCCAAGCTTCTTTTTAACGTACTTTTGGGCTACTCTCAGATTACTTGGAAATATCTGCATGCCCCAGATTGATAACTGAACACCAACCTCAAAATACATTATAAAGCTTTGCCTCTTAAATTAAACAGACTCATATCAGGAGTGCCCAATATTTACACAGAGTTCCATTTCCTTCTTATTTTCTAGTTATTTCATTCCTGGTATCCATAATCATCTGGTGATGCACTGTTCATCAGTCAAATCTTGGGAGTCTCTCATTCTTTCACAGTGCAGACACTGTTTTAGGAAAATGTTCCTTGTTGGCTAAGCCTTTTTAAGATGTGAAAATAAAGCAAATGACTTTGTGAATGAACCTTATATGCAGTAAATCTCTTACATTCCTATTTCTAATGTCATCTGTAGGCATACAAGGTTACCCTATTCTAACCTTTCTGCAGCTTGCTTGACAGCTTCTAAGACCTTGTGCAACAAAACTGCCTTGAAATGATACTAAATGAGAACTATGGTTGTGAGAGAAGAAGTGGTCTTTTTGATGCCTTGTATGTATTGCAGCACCTATCATGTTGTGAACCAAGGTGATCCATTACATCTGCATCCATACCCAATGACCCTTGATATTTTTATCTGCCTTAGATTCGCCAGTACACTCTGCACACACCATATTTGGTGGCCTGTCGACAACAATCTGCAAGACAGCTATTACTCCATCTTGTTGCTCAGCTTTCCATTTACAAAACACTGACCGGGTCACAGAATTTTGTAAAGGTGTACCAGTGTTTCATGTTCAACAACACAAAACCTCAGACAGAACGCGCCTTAATGCCACTGTTATTTCAGGGTAAACCAACCATCTCTTATTTGCTAAATAGGGTTGCCACTTTGCCCAACCTCTACCTTTTCCTTTACTTAAAATGTTTTAGTATAACCACCCCATGAGATTCTAAAATCAGATGATGGCAGTGACATATGTGACTGCTTTTCCCTTGCTCCAGAATGCTTCAGATATTAATAGCTTGTAAGTCCAAAGTTGATCTAATAAAATTGGTTATCTAACTGGTCAACTCTAATGATGCCTGGCTATGGCAAAGTTCTGTACTACTTTCTTGTACAGACTCCTTGTATATGAAGCTTGACAACTCACCATTACTTTCCATTCCTCTTGCCCCACAAATCCCATAAATGATATGGTACCTGATATGACATTATTGCAGCTTCTAGACAATGGGTCCACAGTGGAAAGGAAAAACAGTCAACTAATAGTTATCCATTTCCTGTACATACTGTTCTCTGAGATTTATATTGATTGCTAACTAGTGTAGAGTGAAATGTCTCATCAACGTCCCTACTGTGTCATCCCCCAATCTAATTATTTGCTCCTCATTACTCAGAGCCACCCTCACCTGAGCTACAATTTATATTACACTCAGAGCACTGAAGCAAGTGATTCACTCCTGACAATAAACTCATTTCTGTAAAGGCATTCAGAAATGCAGATAGAGAAGTAAATATCAGTACTGCATAGATTAGCTATTACATTCACTGTATCTGGGCCCAATGAGTTTGACAACTCATTGCTCATTACTTTTACGGGTAGGTAGAGACCACATTAGCTTGCAGTGTAAAGGTATTTGGTTACACTTGCCACTGTTACTGATTTCCTTATTGATTCTACATAGTCTGTCACTTTTACATTTCTGTTTTGCACTTGCAACTACTACAGAAGTCACAGATCATTATTTTATCCTTTAGTCATACCTAGTTTATCACCTTTTTTCAGCCCAGGCAGTTATACTATTCTGTTTTATACCAAAAGTAAATTATTAACCTATCCTTTACCACTTCTTCTGCCCTAGCCAGTATGAAATCTCAGTAAGATGTTTTCCCTTCTGTAGCCAACCTAATGGCAATAGGTATTTTGAAGCAGTTTAGTAACTTCCTCATTCTTACTGAAAATTCTTGGAGGTTACAGAGCACTTCCACTAAACCAGCTCACATTGTGCTTGTTCAGAGAACACTGCCTAAGTCTCCCAGGCTAAAGATAAGAAATCTCAATCATTGACCATCCTACTCGGGGGCCGAATATACCTGATCTAGTGTTCCCATATACGGACACTTCTTGCATATCTCCTTATATATCATCATGCATTGTTAAATCAGACAGTACTCTTTCCTTTATAACTTGTGGTACTTCCACTGTAAATAGCTCTGTGCTGAGGGACTCCTCAAATGCAAACCTTCTTCAGTTACTTGATGACCTAAATACATTTTGGTTTAATTCTCCTCCAAAGGATTCCATTGCTGAAGCTGCTACCTACACCTTTGACTTCTACTCCCACTTAAATAGTTGTATTGATAAGGCAGTCCCTATCAACACCAAATATTATGAGAAATTAAAAAAAAACTTTTGGTGGAATACCCATATAAATAAATTACATAAAAAGAGATAGACAATGTTCATAAGAGGTTTTATTCTACCTACTTCCCTCTAAGCCTCTCCACTGGCTATATTCCTGAAGCCTGGAAAACAGCTATTTTAATTATACAAGGCTGGCCCAACCAATGACCTTGGTAACTATAGACCCATTAGTCTCACTGGACACATATGTAAAACTATGGAGCATATTACCTCAGACCTCATTAATCTGGACATAAAAACCTCTTAACCCTGGACCCTCATCAATTCAGCTTTGTCAAAAGTCCTCTTTAAGCTCATTAATTTCTTTGAAAAAGTAACTGAAGCAGTGGATAGTGGTTATGCTGTGCATACAGCATATCTAGACCTGGTAAGGCCTTAGACACTATTTCTGATGCAAACATTATTGACAGAATTATAAATCTGAATCCATCCATCCATCCTCAACCCCTTTTTCCCATTTTGCACATGGTGCCAGGGTGTCACTTCAACAGTGATAATCATCTCAAGCCAAGGTTGCACTGCTGGGTGGCTAGCCCTGCCTCAGTAGTTCATCTGAAGCTCTCGCTTGCACCTATGGCCAATTTATAGTGTCCAATTCACCTACTGCATGTTTTTGGAATGTGGGAGGAAATCAGAGTACCCAGAGGAAACCTATGCGACTGCAGGGAGGAAATGCAGACTCCACACATAAGGCACCCTAGCAGAGAATCAAACAAGAGAACCTCTCACTGTGAAGTGACAATGTTAACTGCTGCACCACAGTGATAAATCTGAATATAGATCTATATATTGTGCAGTGGATAGCCAACTGGTTGTCTGACAAAACCCATATGGTTAGAGTCATAGGGACCAATTCTGAAAGATAAAAATTTACTAGTGGTGAACCATACTTAGATTTTTGGCCTTGTCCTGTTTGGAATTTATTAATCAGACCTTCAGGCCAGCACTAATGGCCTATGGTAAACTAAGTTTGCAGATGACTGTATATTAGTTGATGTTATTCAGTCTTCAATTATCACACAATACTCCAACCTGGGTTAGACCATGTTAACTACTGGTGCAAGGACAATGGCCTCAAGTTAAATGTAAAAAATGTAGGAACGTTAATTTTCTTAAACAAAACAGTTTCAATTACCGATGAAGCATCCATCAACAGACATTGTTGTCAGGGTGTGACGTCCCTACACTGGCTCAGTAATCAAGGTACCTCAATCCTCAACAATGGCAACAGTGAGGAATGTACACACTGGGAGGATGACAAGTACACAAACAGTAAAGTGCAATTTCCCTTAAGAGCACACAAGAGATCACATTTAATTGGGGCTGGTTTCTCCCTCTTTTTCCAGATCTCCAGTAAGACTCCCCACTGGCACAGCTATAGGGTTGAGATCTCAGCTGAGTGGTGAAACCAAGATCTCCAGTACCTTCTCTGTCCAACCAGTGCTTCATGTCCCAGCCCAAGTAGCTGACACACAAATTCTTTGAGATTTTATTTATACACACACACACACACACACACACACACACACACACACACACACACACACACACACACACACACACACAGAGACACACATACACACACACACACACACACACACACACACACACACACACACACACACACACACACACACACACACACACACACACACACTCCTGGGAAAGGCTGGCACAGGTTTACTAGCTATGCCCCCTTCTGCCAAGACTATAAGGTAGTTCTGACTGCCACCAGCCAACTCTTTATCAGCTATGTAAGGCCCTTAACAAAGGGTTCCAATCTTACTGTGTAATGTTACTATTAATATAAATGGTAGTCTGACCAAGAGCAAGGCTATATAGGAGTGGCCTGTACAGCGTCACCAAATAGACATGCAAGTACTCTAAGTGCTTAAATATGTCTCACAAATATCAGCCCCAAATACAGGTTTAAATATATTTAATAATAAATAATAAAAAACAAAACAATACTAAATAGGTATTCACAGTGACTTCAGAGTTCAAAATCACAGGAAATATTTAAAACAACATTGCAGGACAGTCTCAAATAAATAAAGAAAACATCCAAGCTTTACTTTACTATATTGCTATCTGAATCTAAAAGAGTTACTATGCCCTAAAAACCTACTTACAGAACAACATGCAGGCAGAAGTGCAGAAGGTAGTGATGAGTGGATGTTTCCAAAGACAAAATACAAAATACACTCTCTCTTTCTCTCTCTCTCTGAGAGAGTTCTTAAATTAATAGCAAATATTACTGCTGGGTTAGCTTGAATGACATCACTTTTTGTCACCTGACTTTAGTTCCCAAGCTAAACCCCCTTTGTCTCTGTGTGAAAAAATAAATCTCTCTCAGATGTTTGAAGACCCTGAAGTCATAAAACAATAAAACACTTCTGCATCTCAAACCTAATAATTACTTTTCTTCCAAGACAATACAAAAACACTTCTAGCTCTAGGCATTGTGTCTGCTACTGCACTGCAACTAAGAGATAACTTTTATAGCACAACCATAAAACAATTTAATTTCAACTTTCTTTCATCTTTCAACTTTTCAACTATTTTTCAACTTTCTCAATTTTCTCAAGGTTTTGCAAGTTAACCCTCTATGTTCTAGTTTCTACTGTTAAAACATATACATTTACACAATTACAATAGTTTATATACATTTCTGTTCCAAGCCAGCAGGGCATGCTGTGGTTACATTTTAGCTCAGTACTTTACACACACATCTGTGTAAATCATATCAATATTCACAATGACATAGAATTATTTACAAAATTCCAGATAGCTGGGCTGGCAGTATTTCCTTTTGTGACACCCCCCAAAAACTCAAGCTAGTTTTTCAAGTGACACTTGAAAAACGTTGCTTGAGAGGGTTGACTATCTTGGAATACCTCACCCCATTCCCTGTCTTGAGAGCCCATCAGCATTGGTATTACTAACCCCACTGCAGTGCTGCAGTGTCATATCATATGCCTGCAACCCTAGACTTCACCTTAGTAACTTGGCATTTTGCTGGTTGGCTCAATGTAGTCATGTTAAGGGATTGTGGTCTGTAACTACAGTGAATTTCCTTCCATACATATAAGGCTGAAGTTTCTGCAGTGACAACACTATAGCTAGACATTCCTTTTCTACAGCTGCATAGCATTCCTCCTTGGGTTGGAGTCTATGACTGAGATAAACGACTGGGTGCTCTTCTCCCTGTGAGGAGACCTGGCTGAGTACAGCCCCCACCCCATGGTTTGAAGCATCCACCTGCACAACACATTCTTAACTGTAATCTGAACTGGCTAACACAGTAACACAGGTGGCCCTCCCAAAGCTCCTTTAAACTTCTGGAATGCTTGCTCACATGCTGGGGTCCACACTACCTTATCTGGCTTGTTTATCCTTGTCAGGTCTGTGAGGGAAGCAGCTATGGTACTATAACTGGGGACAGAATTTCTGTAGTACCCTCACAACAAAAGCTCTTCAGCTCCACAGGATAAGCAGCTAAATCCAAATAAGACAACAGCCAGTTCACCAAAGCAATTTATTCTCTGTAGATACTCTTCTCTAGTGCCTCGGCTACACAAAGCCTTCAAGGAGTAACTAACAAAACACTTCCATCCAATACTTATACACACCTACATTATCACATTATATAATCAAACATGTGATAATGTAGGTGTGTATAAGTATTGGATGGAAGTGTTTTGTTAGTTACTCCTTGAAGGCTTTGTGTAGCCGAGGCGCTAGAGAAGAGTATCTACAGAGAATAAACTGCTTTGGTGAACTGGCTGTTGTCTTATTTCTGTAGTACCCTGCTGTCCCCAAGAATGCCCTCACCTGCTTTTTGGTAACAGGGGCAGGTCATGCCTGAATGGCTTCCACTTTGGCAGGTCCTGGCCTGATCCACTACATGACAAGCAGAGTAGCACTCTTACCACCTTTGAGGTCAACCTAGATAACTGGATGGGCAGTCTGAAATTCCCCACCAATCTACCTTGTCTTACCCACCTTGAAGCAAGCGGTAACTTTTGAATAGTGTTTTTTTTTGGCTTGGCTTGTAATGGTCTGTATATATATATATATATATATATTTAGCATGAAGCATGATTTAGCCACACCCTTAACAACACTGTTCAGTCTCAGCTACCATACAGGTTTTGTACCAAGTGAATTAAGTATAGCAACAGTCATTCCCTGCATAAGGTAAGTCCTTCCAGAGAGCCAGGCAATTACAGTCCTGTACGTCTCACAAGCCTCATATGCAAAGCCACGGGAAGACTTATCGTGGAACCAATCAGTCCGGGCATAGGCATCCTCCAAACACTAGGCCAATCTCAGTGTAGATTTGTTAATGGCACGTCATGCTTACTTAACCTGGTGGACTCCTTTGACAAGGTCATCAAATCAATGGATGAAGGCAAAACGGTACACACTGCATACTTTGACCTGGCCTAAGCTTTTGACACAATTCCCCCTCGTCATAGTTGAAAATCTGAATAAACTGGGAATAAACCCATATGTCTCTGGCTGGATTTGCAACTGGCTCACTGATAGGACGCAGGAAATCAAAATAATTCACTTAAGCACAAAACCTGCATCGTGGCTGAGACTGAACAGTGTTGTTAGGGGTGTGGCTGAGACTGAACAGTGTTGTTAGGGGCGTGGCTAAATCATGATTCATGTTAAATATATCTATACCTATATCTATATATCTCCACAAAGAGACCAGTCACAAGTTGCATCCCCCTGGGTACTGTGCTGTGACATCTCCTGTTTGGCATCTACTTTTCTGAAGTAATAACCAGTATCAGAGTGCTCTGGCAAGCAAGAAGCAGTCATCGAATCCCCAGCCATCTTGTAGGAAGGTTTGTCCCAAATAAATTACTGGTGCCAAAATCAGGGACTGAAACTAAATATCAAAAATGCATTATTTTATCTGTCTACTCAGGGAACTGCCACATTGACAATACCCTGAGAGATAACTCAGTTTTTCAGGACTGAGGAACTTATGTGGACAGTGACCCAGCTTTCGACCAACATGGGTCTATTTTTGTAAGAAAGTCCTTCTATACTGCACAGTTTATAAAAAGGGATTGTTTCTATATCTAGGGATGTCATTGTTCTCCTTTACCCAGCCCTCATTAGGTAAATCAGTGAATATAATGCCCCCTTTGGCATGTATCTGTCTACACACATGCAACAACTGGAACCCCCACCGAGATACCTTAATAAAAGGATACAAGGCCTAAACAGCATGCCCAACATGGACCAGTTCAAAGCCTTGCCATATACTTGGTATCTTACAGAGTAACAGAGTGCTAAGAGGTGACCTGTGTCTGGCATACAAGGCTTCCGCTGACCCAATATGATGGATTTAATGCACATCATTAAGTCAATGGCATTAGAAATACTCAGTCTAGAGATCTAAACCTTTTCTGCTACATCAACAGAATAGTTTGGAGGGACAGGAATATCTCGCAGAAGATACAATTTCTCTGGAAAAGACTCCCCATCCACATAAAACAAAGTTCATCCTTGTCCATATTCAACTGAAACTTGGATCTATGGATGGGAAACAGAAAATTTACCACAGGACTGCCCCCTGTACTACTAACTGACAAAGGCAGCTCCTAAATGCTTTATCACAAGCATGGGTCTCCTCAAATTATTGATGTTATGATCTCAGTTATTTTCATTAGGGGTAATAGACAACTATTGACTATGGAATGGGTAAGGCCACTCTCTAACCAAATGGGATGAGTTCATTCAAGCACAAAAAGGGACACTGACTAGGCTTAAAAAGGTATTCAAGAGCAACTAGCCTAGTACTTACCTATATACCTACCTACACACACACACACACACACACACACACACACACACACACACACACACACACACACACACACACACACACACACACACACACACACACACAAACACGCAGACATATATATGTATTTGCATCAAGGTATTGACTCAAAGCACATCAGTGCATGCAATATATATTTTTTTCTTTGGCTCATTTTTGCTTATTTGTCCCACTGACTGTTAGTCATTAGTCCTCTCTTAGCCAATCATCTGTTTGTTCCTTCTTCGGTGAGTTGAGAGTCAGTTGAAAGGGGACATCATTTAGGCAGCCATTGGGTAGTTCTTTTGGCCGTGCATCCATGTGTACACTGAACTGTTCATGGGAAAGGTGTGTGCAATGGGCTGCTCATGATGGTTATTCCTTTACATTTCCACAAGTGATGCTGCCATCAAACGGCCCTGCCCACTGACCCCAAAGTATGGAAGATGGTCTCACCAGCCTCCACCTGGGAATTTGCAGCTCTTTCCATTGACCCCAAAGCATGGAAGATCATCTCAGCAGTCTCCACCAAGGAATTTACATCTTTACTGTTTTCTCCTAAGTGTACACAACCTTCTCCATAATCAGCATAGTTGAGCAGGCCATGTCAATTCACTCATCTCCCTCCCTGTCTGATTTCTCCAGTACTGGAGCTGCTAATCAAACCCTGGTTACCTGCATTGTAGTCAGGGCTCCATCTATTTTCACTATACAGCCTCTAGCATTGAACATGCATCTGCAGAACTTAGCTCAGCGAAACTGGAAGGACAGGATTCACCATGTATCCTGCGAAAGGATAAATCCATGGTAAATGAAAGAAGACAAAAGGAAGACTGTGGTAAACTAAGTTGGATAAAAGTCCAGTAGCAACAATAGTAACCAAATGTAGAAATGCTCACTTGTTTATTAAAACAAAAAATGTTAAGCTTTCGGGCATTACCCTTCTTCCATCTCAGCAATTTCAGTGGAGTGAAATTGCTCAACCTGATGATGTGTGAGTCATCAAAATGCACCATCAGTGGAGCACTGCTTGATCATCCAAAGTGCCCTCCCCCATAAACACACACACACTTATCTGTGTGAGTGTGTGTGTGTGTGTGTGTGTGTGTGTGTGTGTGTGTGTGTGTGTGTGTGTGTGCATGTATATCTTTATAAAATATCTGTATATATATATATATATATATATATATATATATATATATATATATATGAAAACTTACTGAATATTAGAATACCAAAAGTCAGAATACTGAATACAAAATCCTGAAATGTCAATATGCTGAAACCTTATAATGTTAAACTCAAAATACATACTAATAGCATACCCTGTACCACATACATACACTGTGCCAGTACACAGTGTGTTTTCAAGAAATCTGTCTCTCGCTCCTGTTAGTGAAACACTAAAATGAGAGCTGACATGTCCTGCAAAGAGGTAGGGGATGGGCACATACAGCTCTCTACACATGTAGTTATTCCTTATTTTGATTTTAGCATTTTTACATTTCAGTAATGTACAATCAGTGTTATGACTTTCAATATATTGCTTTTTGGGAAGTTGACATTGATCCTACACACTCACACACACACACACACACACACACACACACACACACACACACACACACACACACACGTGTGTGTGTGTGTGTGTGTGTGTGTGTGTGTGTGTGTGTGTGTGCCTTCTGCCTTCATTGTACCACTGGATTCATGGCTAGATGCATCCAACTAGTCCACTACACTAGAACTTAAAGTAGCTTATTTCAAATCATGGTCAGATAACCAGGAGTGCTTTGTCCCTTATGCCAAGTGAGTTTGTCTTAATTCACAGATTGGAACCTGAAGGAGACATATGCTACAGTTGTGTCAGGTAGGAAATTCTCTAATCAATGGCTGAATAATCTGGTGACAGACAAGAGGTGTTTTCCATTATGAACCATAACCCCACCACCTGGTGACTGACGTAGTACTCACATCACCAAAGAAAGCCCTACTTTGCCCTTGTCACTGCATGTAACCTCCCACACACAGGTTGTATGGAGCTGCTGTTTTTGGCTTGGCTGGAACTAGTAGGCAGCCATATCTGCTGTCTGGAAGCTTCTGCTTGCCTGGGGTGAATGACTGAATGGAACCACTACTCCCTACCCCAGGGATGAGTGATTGTGCATCCTCAACTCATTCCCATCATCCCCCACCCAGCTCTTCCTGTGTTGAGCTGCTCGTCAAACTAGTGTCCAGATTGCACTCAGGGCTTTATCCAAGTGCTATCCATTTATCTATCTGCATACACGTACTTGTGCTTGTGTTTGAGTGTGTGTGTGTGTGTGTGTGTGTGTGTGTGTGTGTGTGTGTGTCTGTGTGTGTGTATGTGTGTGTGTTAGTGATCTCTCTTTCACTATATATATATATATATATATATATATATATATATATATATATATATATATTTATTAGGGTTGCCACCTTTCATTGTTGCTAAAACTGGACCAAGGCCACATGCCTTACATCACCCGTAATCCTGCCTATTTCCACTTTCTGTCCATTTTGTGACATCTTCAGGACGTCAGCTGATGGGGAACACCCTCTTTTTCTGTTCCTGATGCATGCTGTTCTGTAAAAAAGCTTAGTAAATCCACTGATTTGACAAACACTGATAGTTTGAAACAGAATACCAGAGTACGTACAGGTGTTTTCTGGGCTACTGGACAATCGGTCTGTTTTCTGGATAGTCCGGAAAAAAAAAGAAAGGTGGCAACCCTAATATTTATGTACATATAAACCAGTGGTAAAATGTCACACAGGCAAAAAATGCAAGAGAGACCCAGGCAAACTACAGCCTTCACTGTTTGATACCTTAAACCTCTTAAAGTGGAGGCCCATGAAATATATGCAAATGCCCCTTTAAGGTCATGACAGTGTTTCAGCTACATGGCTTCTGAATGCCCCATGACTTTTTACTTTTTGAGTCCTTCTGGATACATTCAGACCAATAAAGTAAAAATATATGTGTGTGTGTGTGTGTGTGTGTGTGTGTGTGTGTGTGTGTGTGTGTGTGTGTGTGTGTGTGTGTGTGTGTGTGTGTGTATTTGTGTACGTATGTTTCTGTGTGTGTCTGTGTGTGTACAGCTATAATATTTATGTTTATTTGTGTGCACGCACGTGTGTATGTTTTTGTGTGAAAGCCAATTTTTTATAATCTGTTTTTTGGGTTACTAAGTATTGCAAAATGTAGGAATAGTGAATATTGTATTATTCGGATGGAGAAAGTTCCAATATAGGTCAGTCAGGTAAGTGAGCAGGTTAGGGTTATAGGAGTGGTTACATAAGAGGAAAGATTGCGTGGCATATTTTTGTAAATGTTTGTTGGTTAGGTCTAGCATAAGGGCTAGGTAAGGAGATAGTTTTCCATATGTGTTTCTGTATATGTGAATGTTTCCAGGTCAAGGTTAGAGTTAGAACTAGATAAAGGGGATAGATATGATGGTGTGTTTGTATGTGTTAATGCTTTGTGGAGTGTAGATAGCATGGTGCTGTATGTTTGTGTGTGTGTGTGTGTGTGTGTGTGTGTGTGTGTCTGATTAGAGGAAGAGTAGGGTTTATGTTAGGATATTGATTTACTGTTGTGGGTGTGTATAGTGCATCTGTCTCTGTATGAGTGTCTTGAGGAGTGGTACTGTTAAGGAAATGGGATTACATTAGTTAATGTGCAGAGTTATGGGCAGGGGAAGGGTTAGGGTTAGCACACATGAGTTAGTTGAGGCTGGGGGCTTTGACCCTCTGCCTCATCTTATTCATGCATGCTGACCTTAACCTTGCCCTGCCCCTGTCCCTAAGCCTACGCATTAACTTATGAAAACTTCTTTCCCAAATAGTGTCAGTATTCAGATAAATTTGGTCTGAAGTGCTTCATATGGGTAACATTTAGCGACTGGAAACAGAAACTTGTTTTATTTCAGTTTTTGATTGCTTGGGTTTTGTAGTAGTTGTTTTGGTTAGTTTTTGTTTGAAGTTCCAGCACTGACTGAGAGTGTTTCGAAATGTATGCACTTCGAGTTTGTCATCTAATCATATACATAATAATATGTGTGTATGTATATATATATATATATATATATATATATATATATATATATATATATATATATATCTACATCTACATATATATATATATATATATATATATATATAGATAGATAGGCGCATGCATATACACAGAGAGACACACACAGACATGGCCATACCTATATAGATAGATATAGATAGATGTATGTCTGTGTGTGATTTCTTACTAGATCCTAAATTCTAAGCATGCACATTCAATTAAATCCTCTTTGTTATCTCAACAAGTTTAAAAAATCCTTAATTTCTCAACATATTTCTGCATCACTGATTCTAACAATACACTTTGAGAGTTCCCAGCAAGGAGAGTAGAAGCCCATTTTTCCAAAATATCAGATGTCAAGTATCACATAATGTCAGTGCAGTGAATTGTATCTGGAAGACTTTTTTTATCTCATAAAGATAGCATACAATATAAAAAAATCAATGCCAGAAATACTTGATGGCTTTTTTTTTCTCTGTTTCAATTGCATTTTCTGTTTTACTTGTTTCTGAAAAAATGCAAGCAGTGCAAGGTCTGGTTGCTTTTTCAAGATTAAGAAAATCTATGAACATGTGGGATCATATTTTTTCATTCTCACACTCACACACACAAATGATTAAATTCCCTGGTAAACTTGCAGAAATTAATTGCAGAGGGAAAGATTTGTGCTAGCTAGGCAGATGTCTAGAGTATCTTTTGAGAAATTACTTGGTGGTTAGTCAGTGATTCATAACTTCCAAAAAATCAGTTGTTTTCTGTCAGAAAGTATGTGTTTTTTTATGTCTTCTTCATAAGCATAAGCTCCATAGATGCAAACAAATGTTATATAACATATATTCTAGCAGGCTGAAACCAGCAGTTCTAAATTGCTCAAAGATATATTGAAAAAAAAAAAAATAACAGATGATTGTATGCCACCAGAGACTGCTCTGAAACAATTGCTCAGACTCTTTCATAACCTAAATATAAAGCAGGTGATTAATGCAGCACACACAAAAAGTAATTCTTAAAGATACATTATTTTGTGAAAGAATTTAAATGTGAGAAATAGCAGAGCACTTTGCAAACCTTTGGCCTGTATTGTTTCTTAATGAGTGCTATCAGATCATGGGCTGAACAGAAGCATACCACGGAATAAGGTCTCCAGGGTTAAGCTCTACATTACCGGTATTTTTTTAAACTCTGATATGACTGCAATAGTATGCTCAGCATATAGATATTTTTGCAAGGCCCTCTTGATGTTATGCATTAATATTTTGTAAAATGAAGCAACATTCTTTCATCCATTAATGTTCAGTAGCACCAAATAATTCCTAGTGGCTGGTACAGTGATTTGCATTATACTGTTATACATCATTCAGAAATTATACATGGGTTTTGTCCCACTCTGCATTAGAAGGGTACTGAAGGTGGTTGTCTTTTGGAGCTAAGAGGTGAGGAGGCATGATGTATATATAAGTATGACAGCAGCATCTTGAAATATGACTGTGGGTATTTGTGCTTTAATTTCAATCTCAATTTAATACCAGACGGGGATACTCAGAAAGTAACTACATATTTTGAAGGGGCAGTAGTGGGCAGGTGCTATTCCTATATGTTATATATGCATCCTCACAAGCATTTGTCTTCCCGGTTTATTGTTAAGTGATATTTGATCAGCTTTGTTCATAAAATCTTGGATGAGACTTATTTCTTCTTGAAATAAAATAGTAAGACTGAATTTCTTTTCCATATGCAGATTTTTTCAGGATCAAAAGGTTGGGGAAAAAGCTTTAAAATGCACCATAGATAATCTAGAATTGCATGGCTTCTGGTTACCTAGCAGCCCTCACACCTGCAGCTTAATTTAGTTATTACAGGATAGCTTTGGTCAGTTACAGTGTATTGAAAGGATGCAGGGAACACCACAGTTGAACAGTAACACTAAATTTATTTCCCTGATCATGGTTTTCATTCAGATCATCATTGGATGAAAACATTGTTTAAAAAAACTCTTAAATACATCTCACAGCATCTTGAAACATCATTGTTTGGGGGGCTAGCTACCTCCAGGCTGATGGATTAATATAGTTATTTCCACTGCATTTATTATATTGTAGTCTTGGTCAGTTAGAAGGTACAGAAAGTATGCAGGAAACAAATGAAGAATAATACTAAATCTCTTTCATTGAGCATGCTTTTTGTTCAGGCAATCATTTGACAAAAAGGATGTTTAAAAAAACTCTAAAAGGTATCTCAGAGCATATAGAAACCTCATTCTAGGAGCCTAACAGCCTCCAGCTTAATACAATTATTTCAACTGCACTTACTGCCATGAAGTCTTGGTCAGTTAGGAAGTGCTGGAAAGATATTGGAAAAACACAGTTGAAGAGTAAAACTAAATTTATTTCTTTGATGATAGTTTTTGTTCACCGAATCACTGAATGAAAGGTTGTTTTAAAAAAACAACAACTCTAAAATGTTTCTCAGAGTATCTAGAAATCCCATGACTTTTAGGGGTTCTACAGCCCCCAGAACCCCAACTTAATTCAGGTGTTTCCTGTAGAGTTATCAGACTGAAGTTTTGCTTAGACAGAAGATATTGAATGAATCAAAAACTATAGTGAAACCAAAAACTAAGACAGATTATGAGAAAATGGAAGGAAAAAAAGCAACCTGGATAGTGTGAGTATGCCAGGATAAGATGGGCAGTGGGGGTGCCATGGAACCTTTTCACCTAGGGCACCAGTTTACCTAAGGCCAGCCCTGCTTGAGACTATGCAGTTTTGTATTTTAAAATCTAATCACTGTACTTGTACTGAATTTTTAAATTGTTTTTAAATTTTGAACTCTGGAACACCCTCACAGTTTATAATACAGTCTTATACATGGGATTCTATGAATGATTAATTCATTAACTGTCTACTAAACATTTTATGCAGACTTCTGATTATGTTACTTTGATGCTCCTGCACTGTTCCAGTAATCAAGGAGCTTCAATCCTCACCACTGGCAACAGTGAGGGATGTGCACATTGGGAGGATGACAAGTACATGCGCAGTAAAGTACAATTTCCCTTAAGAGCACACAGAGATCACAGTCAGTCTGGAGCTTTTTTCACCCTTTTTCTCCAGATCTCCAATATGACTCCCCACTGGCACAGCTATAGAGTTGAGTCATTAGCCAGGGTTCCAAGCCAAGTCCTCCCACCACTCTCTCTGTCCAACCAGTGCTTCATGTCCCTGCCCAAGTAGCTGACACACACACACACACACACACACACACACACACACACACACACACACACACACACACACACACACACACACACACACACACACACATTTTGAGATTTGATTTATACAAAAACATACACCTAGGAAAGGCTGGCATAGGTTTACTAGCTATGACCCCTTCTGCCCAGACCATAAGGTAGTTATCACTGCCACCAGAACCCCTTATCAGCTACTTTAAGGCCCTTCCCAAAGGGTGACTAATCCTACTGTGCAATGTTACTATTATCCAAATCGTGTGACCAAGAGCAAGGCTATTTAGGAGTGGCCTGTACAGTGTCAGCAAATATATATGCAAGTACACTAAGAGCTTAAATATGTCTCACAAATATCAGCCACAAAGATAGGTTTAAATATATTTAATAATAAATAATAAAAGGACAAGACAATACCCAAACAACACAATAACTGCAGAGTTCAGAATCACAGAGAATATTTAAAAATAACATTGCAGTACAGTCTCAAATAAATACAGAAAACATCTAAACTAATCTTTACTATAGTCCTATCTATATCTAAGAGATACTATGCCCAAAATAACTTGCTTATAGAGCAAGGCAAATGCAGATGAGTGGATATTCTTGCTAGGTCCAAGACGAGATACAAAATACACACAGTCTCTCTCTCTCTGAGAAAGTTCTTAAGTTACTATCAAACATTACTGCTGGATCAGCTTCGATGACATCACACTTTGTCACCTGCCTTCAGTTCCTAGGCTAACAGAAACTAACATCTCTGTGTTAGAAGTACATATCTCTCAGAGGCTTGCAGAACTTGGAAGTCATAAAACAATAAAATGTGTTTACATTTGAAACCTAGTAATTATTTCTGTTTCAAGACAATAGAAAACACTTCTAGCTGTAGACATCCTGTTTCTCTGCTGCATTAACTAACTTTTATAGCACATTGTAAAGCACTTAATTTCAACTTATTTTCTTGAAGTTTTGTAAGTTAATCTTCTATGTTCCAGCAGGGTATGCTGTGGTTATATTCTTGAAGTTCAGTGCATAATATACAGTTCTGTATAAATCATATCTATATTCACAAATGACATAGTACAGTTCTGTATAAATCATATCAGTATTCACAAATGACATAGAATTATTTACAAAATTCCATATAGCTGGCTTGGCAGTGTCACAGTTATATATATATATCACTTTCATTTAAAACATTTTCCTTGGTGTTCATGAGATTAGGTAACAGTGGTTTAGACCACAAAATCTTAAAATCTCAGTTGTTAATGTAAATAGTAATATTGATAATGAAATTACTGTCTTAGAATCCTGGATATAAACTATGAAAATAAGTTTTTCATTTTCAATGAGAAACTGAAGAAATTTGTTTTGAGTTATGGAGCTTCTGTATTTTAATTCTCTTCTTCATTCCCTCTCCTGCAATGTATATACTCACATAGATTCTATGACATGTCTGTATAGCAGACAAGGTAATATAGTTCATTAGTCTTTATTTTTTGTTTTGCCATTAAATGTATATCATATTTACTCTGTAGATACCCTCTTCATCAAATGTTTAATATATCACTTTACAGGACTCACTTTAAGTCCAATTGGATCCTCATCATTTGGCTGTGTTAGTGATCTGAAAGGTTACTGGAGCGTAGCTGAATAGTTTAATTGTGTTTTTTTTTAATAATTGCTTTGTGAAGCTTGATCCTTTAATTCAGTTCAGTTACAGAAAATAAAGTCACTATAAATCATGATGGCTAATTAAGGTATACTGCACTAGGCAAAACAATATAGTTTCAGAGCATGTACATATGGTTAATCATATAAGATGTATGCTTGCCTCATTCCTGTCTTCATATTTTATTTTTTTACATATTAATACAGTTATGAAATAAACTGGAAACATTATGAGAACATGGTAATATGTGCCGTTTTCTCCTCCATACTACAGGTACTATAATATTATTCTGAAGTATGATTTCCCCTTGTCATTCTCTCTGACTCTTTTGTAGATGTTCAGACATTCTCATGCCCCTCTTATTTCTCCTTATTTACTTTTCCATTCTTGGTGTATCATTGATTCACCCATGTAACATCTTTTTGAAAGAAAAATAGAAATATATTTTTTACAAGACATAAACCTCAATACTTTGCTTATTTCACGGTACCCTAGTGAAGCATAGTATGACTCCTCATCATACCTATTTAAAGAAATGGCTAGAAGTATTTGGATAGAAGTAATATGGGTAAGGGACTTAGATTATTGTTAGTATGAACACAGACTTTCTTAACAAATGATAGCTTTATTTGTATAGATGCTGCTAAATTATTTCATAGAATTTTTGAGTTAAGAAATAAGAAGCCCTCTAATGAGGAGTTCATACTGTTCTTGTTAGATTTTTAACTACATGGTTAGCTCTTTGGTAGAGAGAAGGATAAACAGATTCCACTTTCTCAAATACAATTCTCATCAGAGAGCTTTATGCATTATCCTGTTTCACCTGCAACTTTTTATATACATATATTGTTGCACTGTTTGAAAGTTTAGTTGTTCTTTTTACTTATTGGGCCTCATATAGTATCCTTCATATGAATGATGTAACTGAGGGACAAGACCTTCAACACTTTAATCATACTTTAGAAAGTTTAATGGAGGTCATTTATCAAACCATACCTGATATTTATACAGCTTCATATTCTCTACAAATAAGT
Organism: Protopterus annectens; assembly: GCF_019279795.1. Lineage (NCBI taxonomy): Eukaryota > Metazoa > Chordata > Ceratodontiformes > Protopteridae > Protopterus > Protopterus annectens. The sequence goes on from NC_056727.1 coordinate 1,119,963,474, forward strand.
TGAGGCTGGTGTGAAGAATATCAATGCCATCCACTCCACAGCAAAAGGAAACAGACTGCTTTGTCTAATCATGAAAACTCATACTAATATTACTATTTGACAGGAAATGCTTCTCTGTAAGTCTGAACATGTACAACTAAATAGACTACCATTTAAGTTATTAACATTTGGGTCTCAAAATTTGTTGAGAAGCAAAAGGGTACATTATCTTAAGAGCCAACTTAAGACACAAATATTACATCAGTATACAGCTAATATAGGTTTCATGGCTGTATTTAAAATTAAACTGGGAGGCAGATTATTTTATTTATCCTTTGTTGACCAAATTAGTCATACTAGCCTAGTGGCCTCTTTTCAGAGGAGACCCAAGTTGGTATTTATACTACTAGTGGAAATTTGGCCAGTGCATCAGGGAACTTCCCCTACTGTTTGTGTATGGGGACACAATTCATTGTTATGCTTTCTGTCTTCTGATCCAGGAGTGGAGGTGGCTCAGAGAAGCAGGAATTCCAAAACTGAGCATGGAAGAGGAAGCAGAGATTTTTCAGGTTTTTGATGTGGGTAAAGCTGTTAATCAAACAGCTGAAAAGCCAAATATGGCAGATAATGAATCATAAGTTATGAAGAGTGGGGAGAATAGAGAAGGGAGAAAAGAAAGTGGAGCAGAGTTGAGTAAAAGGCAAAAAGGTGGGGTTTAAGTAGATATGGTGGATTCAGAGCAGTTATTTCAGCATAATTTATTTGCAACAGATTCAGAGCACCTAAGTGTGTTATTACAACTATCCAGTTGGAGAGCTGTGGGGTGTTTATTTGAGAGGACTAATTGAACAGATTGAACCGAAGAGTAAGAAGGCAGTGTTGTGGGGAGAAATAATGGACAGAATTCAAGAAGAAGAAGTTCAGGAATTAAGGAAAGAAATTGTATGCACAAATGGTAAGAGAAAACAAAAGAAGATAAGAAAACAGAAGTCAGAAGAAAGCATCAGGTGAAAATGGAAAAGGAACTGGGCAGGTATGAAATATGGGACAGCATCATTTCACCACTGGGTATTGAACCCAGAGAGGTAAGTGCATTTATTTGTATTAACAAAGAAACGTTTTGTGACATTTTTTTTCAAGGAGTTGCAGTATATGGAAAAATTCTTAGAACAATATGAAAGAGAAAGAATGAAAACCATTGGAGCTTATATGTTACATCTTATATGTTGTGCAGGCATTTAAAGAGAAGCTAAAAAGGGTATTTACACAGTTTTGAGCTGAAGTTGAAAGAGACAATTTAAAAGACTGTTTAAAAACTATATGTAGAGATCTAATGGGCATTACAAATATATATGACAATAGAGGTTTATGGACTGGGGATGGGAATGTGGTGCTATATGGAAAATGCAAAATGATAAAATAATGCATTTACAAAGTATCATTAATGTGGAGGGGAATAGGGGATTGGTTAGATACTGGGGACAACCAAATACATGTTTTTTATGTGGTAAAATGATCATTTAATTAACAATTGTGACAAAACATGTTTTATTTGTGGTAAAGTTGGTCATGAAGCAAAAAAATGTGAGAAAAAATGTATAGAGTTTGAAAAAATAGGGCATTCATGGATGGACTATAATGCTAAATAGAATGATACACAGGAAACAAAGTCAGACCAAGATAAGGAAAATATTTTAGTAGATAATACAGAAGCAACACGAAAAAAATGAATGAGGAAGATATAAGAATGGAAGTAAAAGAATGTATGAGAGAAACAAAAGGAAAAGAATGAGATATAGAGGAAGAAGTAAGTAATTTGAGTATTGAAGGGGAGATAAATGAATAAGAGTTAAAAGTAAAAAGAAATTCTATTGGGAAAAGAATGAAAGACAGAAAACACAAATTTTAAAATATAGGTATAGGAGGAAACAAAAAAGGAAAAGGTTAAAAGCAACAGCAATTTCTCCACAAAGTAAGAATCCTAGCTGTTAATGTGAATAGAATAAAGAATGTTCAATGAAGGCTAGGAGTGCTGGAATGGTGTAGAATTTTTATATGGATATTATAGCATTAATAGACATAAGAATACAACATAAAAAAGAATACAAATTAATAGGTTAGGTGAAGGTAAAGTTATATGGAACTTAGGAAAAGAAAAATGCTCAGGCATAGCAATTCTATGTAAAAATGTATAGAAATTCTGGATTATACATTAGTAGTATTAGGAAAAATAGTAATGCTAGATATAAGATGGAAGAACCAAATATATAGGGCGATTACAATCCATGCATACAGTTTGCAAAAACAAAGATAAATTATGTTTATTTATTATTTATTTATTTATTTTATTTTTATTTTTATTTTACATTTGTTGACCGGGCTAGTCTAACTGGATACATGTCCATTTTCAGTAGAGGCCCGGGGAGAAAAGCTCCAGACAAAACATTATACGCAATAAAGATTAATATTGGAATTACATTAGCAATTTTAAACATTGAAAATTAGAGTATGGAGAGAAAAAAAAATAAATTGATCAAGCAAGGAAAAAGAAATAGTAATAATGTGTTTTTTTTTTTTTTTTTTTGAGGATGAGACTACTCATTAGTAAGCAAGGAAAAAGAAATAGTAATAATGTGTTTTTTTTTTTTTTTTTTTTTTTGAGGATGAGACTACTCATTAGTAATATTTGGGGTAGTTAGTTAGAAGGAATAATATGCTTGTAAATATTAAAATTATATGCAAACCTTTGTAATCAGGAGAGAAATAGGAAGGTTAAAGAGGAAAGTATGTAGGAGAGAGGAGAAGTCAGAGAGCAAAGAAAGGAGATCAGTAGTCTACATTAGTGGGGTAATGGGTGAAAGTGGACCTTAGGGAGTAGGAAGATAGAAGTGAAAGAGGAAATAGAAAAATACTTGATTATGTTAGTGCAAATATGCAAGTAGTAATAGTGGAAGACTTCATTTGTGATTTAAAACATAGGTGAAAAGAAGGTGCTGATGTAAAAGTCATTTCAGATATGATCAAAATCAGTAAAATGTACTTATGAAAAAACAAGCATTGGACATACAAAACGAGCAATTTGAGAACTGAAATTGATTATTTTATAGTATCAGAGAGTTTAAGAATATTACATCAAGGAGTTAATCTTAAAGTTTCTCAGACCATGTAGCAATCCAGATAGAGATTCAAGAAAAGACAGGCTAAATAAAATAGATAGAGGAATAAAAAAAATGAATGAATCAGAGTTAAATGAGTATGTAAAGGAAATAATACATTGACTATGGTTACATCATAAACACGAGACGATTTTATAAAGATTAAACAAGTTGGTAGATTAGTTTAAAAGAAAAAATATATAAAAGAAGTGCTGGAGTGGCAAAATGCAAGATAGTTGCAAATATAAGGAAATCAGTAGCCAAGTTTTTTAAATAAATTTTAGACAATAAAGAAGAACAGTTTCTAGAAAAGGAGACAATATTACATGGAATGAACCAATAGAAGATTAAAAAAATGTTATTCAAAGGTCAGAAAAGAAGCAGTAGCGCAATACCTAAACAAAATGGTTAAAGAAAAATAAGAATAATAAGAGAGTTAAGGAATGATAGTGAAAACACAAAAAGAAATAATGCAGGTAGTTAAAAGACATATTTTGAAATATTTTTCCATATGTGACAGTATAAGAAAAAAAATAGATGGAACTTAAAGAAGACAACAAGAAAATGGAAGAAAAGATTACAATGATATAATTTAAAATGTGTTGAAAACAGTAAATGTAGAAGCAGCTACAAGTTTAGATTGACTTGAATATCTCATGTATAAGGACATGCAAGAATGGTGACAATAATATTATCTAGAGGTGTTGAATGAATGGTTTGAAAAAGAAGTAAATGAAAAATTATGCATGGGTGTAGTGAAATTTATATGGGAAAAGGGAGAAAGAACAGACAAAAAACTGGAGAACACTGGTATTAAATAATGTTGATTATACAATTTTTATGAAAATATTAGAAAAAAGAATAGTAAGTATGGCTAATAAGTTACTGAATGAAACAATTTTTGGAATGGAAGCAAAACGAAGTCAAAAACTTTTAATGAAATAAAATAATTGGTAGATCATGCAAAAAATAGGGAAACTGAAAATGTTAGTAGGAGATATAAGTAAAGCATCTGGCAAGATTCAGCATGAAGCATTATGAGAAATTTTGAAAGAAAATAAGTAATAAAATAATCAACATTTTGAAATCAGTATATAACAAAAATAAATTGAAACTAGTGCTTAATGTTTTGTTAAGTGAGACATGTATATCCATGGAAAAAATTAGAAGAAAGGAAACTTAAAGCCATAGAATTGAGTGATGTAAACATATTGTTAAATATCAAGATTTTTTGTGCAGTTACGCTGTAAAGAAATTGCCAGGGAAAGCTATCATTCCTTATAAAAAAAGAAATGAAACTGTACATAATAAATGTGGTTAAGAAGGAACTGTGGAATACATTTTTTTAATGTGAAAAATCATAAAGTTATGGAAAAAATTAGAAGAAGAAAATTATTTGGGTGGTATAAAGGCAGTAGATGACATAAGCATGGAATATGATTGCATGTGGCTTCTATTAAAATAAAAAAACAGGATATGTTGACAAAATGGATAAAAAAATGTTTAATAATATTTAGATCATTTGGAATCCCATGGTTAAAGAAATAATGTATAATGCTAAATGGGACGAATTGTTAAAAATGATTCAATTCTGGTTGTGGAAATTAGAATGGAGGGTCAGATAAGAATTAATTGTATATTCATAGAAAGGCTTAAAGTATAAAAAAAAAGTTTGCAAACTTGTGTAGATATGTAATATATAGAACTTTGTTAATCAGATCATAGACATTGTGAATAGTTGAAATAATGTTAGTATGTTGTTCTTAAAATAAAGGCCCCTACTTTTTTGAAAAGCGTCAATGGATCTTTTACATCCACTGGAGCTACCACCAACTTTAGGCAGATGAGTCCTCAGTTTAACATCTTATCCAAAGGCAACAAACACAGGAGTTCTGCACCACCCTTATGCAGCATTGCAGTGTCAACAATCCATCTACTTGGTGTGGGAATAGTACCTACAGACTTCTGCAGCAAAGGTGAACCTGTTACCTGTTGTACCACTTACAGTCATAAATGTATGCCTAGATAATGAAATTAGTGTTACATAAGCTATGTAGTAAAATTGTTGATATTTTGTAAAAATAAATGATTATGATTCAAGACTTTAACTGAATAATATAACACATGTGGCCAGTATAGCTATGGAATCAAGGCTTCTAGCTCTGAAAAAGTTTGGGGCAACTGAATGGCCATGTATCATCTAGCTGGCATGCCATATATAATACCATCTTCCTTTCCTTATAAATACAGTCTTCTTTTTCCTTATATTTTGCCTACTTCTCTTTAGTCAATTACACAGATAGTAGAATTGACAAACTCTACTATTCCTAACAAATGTTTCTTAAGTTTGATCTTACCTAGTGTATTATCTGATAATCAGCAAATTATCTTACCAGTAGCACTGACTTTAAAAAGCCTCCAAAAGCGTTGAGATTTCCTCAACTATTAGCTAGTCTCACTGGTGTCAAGAAAGGCTTAAGTAATTGTTTGAACAACAGGTTAAAGATTTGAAAAATAGTAAGTATAGTGCCAGTTGTTTTTCCCATGCACATTGGGACACCTTTAAATGTTTTTCAAATGCTAAGATAAAAAGATGACCAGTGAATATAATGAAGAGGTACAGATAGGAAGTTTATAAATTACAAGGCTGTTTTCTGTAACATATAACATGCAGACAAGCCTTAATATTTATAGTGATTTTATGCATATATTTAGAAGTAGAATTCTGCATCTTATTGGTCCAAAGAGAGCAGTTACTCTAGACAAATGAATACTCCATTTCTGTTCAATGACTTCTGAGGTATATATCATCATGTAAGTACAGTGAGCACCAAAGTAGCCTGTCAACCTTATCACATATGCATTCATACTAATGTTCCTTCAGGACTTAAGCTTTTTATCAAACTCATTATACTGTTTTTTATGCAACTAAAATGTTGTCTTCCATAGATCATATTCTAGGTGTGTGTATGTGGACCCATGTGCATTTGCATTTTGACTGCTAGGTTAGAATGGCTATTTACTTTTGCAGTGTGTGTGTTTGTCATTCAAGCCATAACAATAACCTTTGCCAAACAGCATTATTATAAAATATTGAAAAGTATAACAAAATAATACTAACAAAATGCTAGGATCTGATAAAATTCCATCATAAATATATTTTATTTCTACAAGCAAGCATTGTTTAGTTGCAAGAAGCTGATAATGAACATAGAACATTTGCTCTAATTCCTATATATAATATTCTGTATGCTTGTTGCTGTTCTCCTTAAGGACATGCATCTACCTTGCTTTATTTCTTGAGATTCCCCCCCTGTTCATCATCATCCCTTTCCACTTTGAATTATAGCCTTATGCTTGTGCTATGTATAGGAGCCTTAACTGTGTAGCTCTGAAATACCCCTTAAGCTCAAGTAATTCTAAACTACCTTGTTCAATTAGAAGGATCAGCTTCTCCCACTTGACTTTTATCCTCTTCCTCTCTCAGCTAAAATCCTTCAACTCTTTATTAACTGGTATCCACAATTTCTCCTCTGGTTTGTAAAATTATGTCTGACTTGTATATAAAATTAAAGGGACTAAAACATTTCACTGCTTGTATCTTACTATCCATATCCATTAAACAAAGCTTCCCATTTCTCAGGTTTTTGTATTATCTTCTATTTCATCTCTTCCCACATATCCTTAACTGCCATAACAAAATCATTTTTAATCTACACTCCTAAGTACTTCATTTTATCATGCCTCTATAAATATGGGTATTGCTGAACCTATTTGTGTGTGGGTACATAGCTTACAGCTATTGCCTTTGTTTTATCTTCATTCATTTTGTATATCGAAAAGACTTGAAACTGTTTCAGAATGTTCAACAACATTGAATGCCCTTTTCTGGTTATATCAGGTACAAAATAATATCATCTACAAATAAAGCCAACTTTTCTTGATTACCATACTAATGGTTCTAAATATAATACAAATAACAAAGGGGAAGAAGACGTGTCTGCCTGGTTCCACTGCTCAAACAGAACTTATCAGAGAGGAATCCCTCCCACTTTAAATTTTACCTCTGATCCCTCACATATCCTCCTAATCAACCTTACTTTTTTATCAGGGAATCCAAATGCTTTCATTGCCCTACTCATAAAATCCCAATTCACTCTGTCTCTTCATCAAGACCCTCCAACAACAGTGGTATTTTCCTACATTCTGCATCCTTCTGTATCATCATTATTCTATAAATATCGTCAAATGCTTGCTTTCCCTCCACAAAACCACATTGATCCATATCTTTCACTTTTGGCATCACCTTTGCCATTCTTTTATCCATTATAGACATAAATACTTAATAATCATGGTTTAGAATTAAATTGAGACTATATGAAGCTGAATCTGATGGGTCTTTAGCATCTTTAGGTATAACAACCGCCACAGCTTTCTTCCAGGATGCTGGTGTTTCTCCTCCTTTTAAAATACTGTTAAACAAAACCTTCTAGATATTTATCACTTTCTTCCCTCCTAGCTTCCAGACTTCCATAGAATATCATCTAATCCTGGAGGCTTCCTGTAGATTGGTTATACATCACCATTTTTATTTTGTCTCCTCATATGCTGTAGGTTATTGAGCCTTATCTCCCTCTAACTTTGACATATTCAATTATTCCATGTACACCAGACCAAAAGAATCACATGAACTACATACTTTGCTGGAAAAGTAATAATCTCTAGCTGGTAGAAACAGTGTTTCCCTATTGATAATATGTCTGCACTGCGGACAAGCCCCACACGTAAAGGTACCAGTAGTTCTATTATTTGTATTTATTGTACCAGTGCACTCAATATAATCTTTTACATTAGGACCCTTACTATAAATAATTTTAAAAGGAGTACCAAAGATGAGACTCAAATCCAATAATTGGGAGAATGTGTGCCGTTCTCTTTCCAAAATGTCTCTAATTGTCTTAGAATCCCCATTAAATTCAGTAATAAAGACTTTAACCAGAAATGGCTCTGTATCAGTATGTTTACCACCACCCTGTATATCTGTATTGGTAACAGTACTAAGGTCATCACCTAAAATGGACTTGAATCTACCCTGTCTACCAGCTACTACTTTGTCGAGTACCTTTTTGATCATCTCTATGGGATATGCACGATCAACAAACATATTGGATAAGGTTCTACACTCATCAAAAAATTCTGGATGATTTCAACACATCCTACAAATATGGACAATCTGTCCCTTAGCAACACCAACCTTTTGGTGGTAAGGATGTGAGCTGGTGAAGTGGAGGAACGGATTTGAGTAGGTAGGTTTTATTTTATATATTCTGGACTTAAAACCACCTTTACTTTGTTGATGTCATATTGATGTGTAAACTGTAAGAAAGAAGTAGTGCCAGAGATATACTCAAATAATTCCGTCAGTTTATCTTCAGTATCTACGCAAAGAAATTATTACATAACCCAGAAAACATTTATAGAGTGTCCAACACTCCTTGTATGGTGAATTAAAAATGTGTACATGTTCCCAATGCATTAAAATCAAATTTGCATATAATGGGGCACAACGTGCCCCCATAGCTACATCAGTAATTTGGTGGAAAAATTCACCTTCAATGAAAATGTAGTTATTTAAATTCCATCAAAGTCAAGTAAGTTTGGACCTCTTTAGCTATAAAATGATCAAATACTCTTAAAACTTCCTCAAACCATTGCAATCCTAATGTATGTGGAATGCATGTAAATAAATCAATAACATCAATGGTCACAAATTTCAATATTTCACTAAACTGTCACTGTTTCACATTTCGTAAAAAATCCCAAGAATCTTTAAAGACATTAAAGTCCCTCAAATGTATACTTTTTAACTTTTCATCCAAAAACTTAACAAAGGGAGCTGTAACTGATCCTCCTGCTGCTACAATAGGATGTGTGGGGGTGGGGCCCATGACATTTTTATGTATTTTGGGATACCAAAAATTGCTGCCACTCTAGGTTTATCATTGTGGAGAAAGCTGAAGTCATGTTGGTCAATAAAGTCTTCTAGTAACAAATCATTTAATGTGATATAAATGTTACGGTAGGTACATTAATTTCATTAAGGGAGATCCTGGAATATCTATCAGTGTCACCAAGCAAGTTTAACATTCTGGCCTCATAATTAATCTTGTTCATTAAAACTGTACCGCCACCCTTATCAGGTCTCATGACCCTAACAGTGTGGTTACTCTTAAGGTTGTCCATCACCTTTCTTTCATCGAGTGTTAAATTGGACAAAAACTTGTTACCCAAAACACCCTTTCTAAGTTCATTTTCTACTATGATTTCAAAGTTCTTCAACTGAGGGTGGAGGGGGGGTTATATACACTTCTTTTCCGAAGGTCATTATTCACAGTCTGATGGTTATTTGCTTCCAATATTAATTCAAGATTGTTTTTCCTGGGTCTATATTATATGTGCAAATGCTTAGGTTGTCGAATACAACATGAATGACACCTATTCAGCGAATGCACAAGTCATTGAAACCTCAAAACGCAGAAAAACACAACACAGAATACTTTTGCTTGGCAAACACCATTCCACCCACTAATGAAAACAAAACATACTTCCCACTACACTGCTCGCTACATACTACCCACCCAAACAAAAATAAATAAATAAACCACAAACATACACTAACCTAAACCCTACTTCTAAACCTGCACTAACCCTTACATACATTACTTTCTATGCACTTACCTTAACCCGCACCCCAACCCTAAGGTCCGTAACTATCGCACACTTACCTTAACAAGCAATACCCAAACAAAATAAATAATCCACACACATACACTTAACAAAACCCTAGTTCTAACCCTTACACACAATACTATCTATGCACTTACCTTAACCCGCACCCTAACCCTAAGGTCTGTAACTATCGCACACTTACCTTACGGAGCTACACCGTAGAAGGGCTGACTATGCCAAATTGGGATTTCAAATTTCGTGGTTTCCAGCATTCGGTGTACTCATGGTTCACTTAATAGGTATTGATCATGCCGTATTCGACAATACGTCTATGTATACGTATTCGTATACGTATTCGTATTCTAAGTGTTTGCACTTGCGATATAGACCCAGTTTTCCTTTACCTTAGAAACAACTTTAAGTTGATAATTAATTTACTGATGCTGCATTTATGTCGGGGAATAAAATTGAATCCCTTAGTAAACAGGCCAAAGTGACCATAATTAACTTCAATGTCACTATAGTTAAAAATGCTGTAACCATTCAAAACAGACCTAAAACCAGTTGTATTAATGTTATTAGTGTGTAAGGCATTCACTGCTGCACTGTGATTGGAGGGGTATTATTCATTTAGAAGTATTTAAACTGCTGTTTGTGATGCATCTGAAGAAACCTGTATAGATGAAAACATACTTGTGGATGTAAGCATTTATGTTTTACTTCGTGGTGTGCTGTCTCTGAATAAACCTGCGTGCTGTACTTCTTTGGGCACCCTGTGCTGAATTCTTACTGTTTTGATCTTTTTTTACAGCACTTGCTTCCATTTTCCCCTGGTGCAGGGGAAAACACTTACTGTTAGTTTAGTCTGCTCCAGGGTAATTCTCTGAACATACATAGTATGTGTCGACATTCCATGTTTTAATGCTTTTCACGTTGATAATCTGGATGTCATCATTATGCTTATCTACTCTATTATAACACACACACACACACACATATATATATATATATATATATATATATATATATATATATATATATGTGTATGTGTGTATATACTTCCCCTTCATAATTGTGAAATACTGAAATCTCGAATTGCAGTATTTCGTGACCATAAGTACAAAATCACAAATTCTAATATTTCAGATTCACGGTTATGGCTTTACGTTACGTGACGTGCGCTGATTGGTTTGGATGTTGTTCGGTGTTGTGTATGGATTTACGTGGAATCTAAGGTAAGTGAGTGTTTTGTAAGGGTTTTGGGTGGGAGTTTGAGTGTATGTGAGATTGTAAGTTGTATGTGTGGGTTAGGGTAAGAAGGTGAACATATGAGTGTGTAATTGTTGGATGTGTTGGTGTTTGTCTATGTGTGATGGGTGTGTGTGTTTGTGTGTGTGTGTGTGTGTGTGTGTGTGTGTGTGTGTGTGTGGGTGCACGCGCGAGGGACTGTGGAATGTCTGTGTGTGAGTGTACTGTCTTTTACTGCTTGTGCAATCTCGGAGTTAGTATATATAAGTAGGAGGGGTGTGGGGTGCAGCCCCCCACATGGCAGGTGCAGGGGGGCTTGCCTCCCTGCTTATGTGTAGTGTAGGTATGTGGATGTGTGGTGTTTTGCTTTTGTGTTTATTTGTTTTGTAGTGTGGGTGTTGTGGTTTATGTGTGGTGTGGTATATGCTGTGTGTTCGGGATTTGTAGTTTCGGGATTGTGAAGGTTCGGTATTTGCAGGTTTCGCCTTTATGGTCACGAAATACTGAAATTCGAGATTTCAGTATTTCACAATTATAAAGTAGAACTATATATATATATATATATATATATATATATATATATATATATATATATATATATATATATATATATATATATATATATATATATATATATATATATATATATATATATATATATATATATATATATATATATATATATATATATATATATATCTGGGTCTACTTTAAAACACCGACATGCAAAACACCGAAGATGAGAACACCGAGACCGGAAGATCGACAACTGAGATGACCGGCAGTTTAAAAGCCCGATGCTGAGAACACCGACATGTTAAGGTAAGTGTGCGATAGTGACAGACTTTAGGGTTAGGAGCGGGTTAAGTGAGTTAGGGTTAGGGTGCGGGTAAGGTAAGTTTGCAATAGTAACAGACTTTAGGGTTAGGGGCGGGTTAAGTGAGTTAGGGTTAGGCACGGGTTAGGTGAGTGCGCAATAGTGACGGACCTTAGGGTTAGGGTTTGGGTTAAAGTTAGTGCATAGATGGTTGTGTATGTAAGGTTTAGTGTAGGTTTGTAAGGTTTTTGTTATGCTTGTGTTGTGTGTGTGTTTTTTGGAAAAGGTATTTGTTTTGTTTTGTTGATTGTCGGGATTGTGGTTTGTCGGGCATGTGAAGTTTCATGCTTTTAAACTGTTGGTCATCTCAGTTGTCGATCTTCCAGTCTTGGTGTTCTCGTCGTCGGTGTTTTGAGTGTCAGTGTTTTAAAGTAGACCCATATATATATATATATATATATATATATATATATATATATATATATATATATACATATATATAGATCCCTATCACATGATAGAAACCTCATTTGACTGAAATGCATTTGACTGAAACCATAAGACTGAAATTTCAAAACAACTTGACTGAAACCCATAAGACTGAAACCCATAATACTGAATTTCAACATACTAAATTGTAAACTAGGCAATATAAAACTAGACTAGTTGGGGGGCTATGCCCCCACACACCCCAATGTGGGGGGCTGTTCCCCCACACCCCCTAACTTTATATACTAACTCCAGGATTGTGCTACAGTGGGGAAAATGGCATATACCTTTCACTTACCTTACAGTAGTCTACATGCTCCCACTACTATGCCCTTTTCCCCACTGTATTGCGATCCTGGAGTTAGTATATATATATAGTTAGAGGGGTGTGGGGTGTGTGGGGGGCATAGCCCCCCACCTAGTCTGGTTTTACATGGTCCAGTTTAAAATTTATTATGTTGAAATTCAGTATTATGGGTTTCAGTCAAGTGACTTTTCAGGCTTTTGAAATTTCAGTCTTTTGGTCTCAGTCAAGTGTGATTTAATCAAATGAGGTTTCTATCATATGATAGGAATCCATATATATATATATATATATATATGTATATATATATATATATATATATATATATATATATATATATATATATATATGTGGGTGTGTGTGTGTGTGTGTGTGTGTGTGTGTGTGTGTGTGTGTGCGTGTGCGTGTGTGTGTGTACACACACACACACACACACACACACACACACACACACACACATACATCAGAAAGTTGGACCTTGAGGTAAAATAGCATATTGAGTGATTTCTCTGGCTTAATTCCTGTAAAAAAGAGTTGAAACAACTCTATAGTAATGAATGAGTGAAATGTATCTGATAGGCTGAAATATCCTACTTTGACAGCTCCATAATGTAACACCTTCAAGAAGTTATGAATAGACATCCTTTGATAAAACGCTTGGGGAGTGGTTTGATTACAGACTGCCCATTCCTTTACTTGGAGGAAAATAAACACAGAGTTCATGTCAACCTATCCTCTTCCATGGACAGACCCAGAAAAAAAGAGAAAAAGAGGTGGGCAAAGTATAAAATCTGTTTTACATGCCATTGATACATCAAGTTCTGACTCAAGGACAACTGATGAATATTCTTCTGCTACAGAATTTGAGTTGGAATTAAATTTTGACTCAGCAGAAGAAAGACAGTGTTAAACATTCATATGGAGACATTCCTGTATATATTCTAGACTATTGCAATGGGCATATTTTTTTGTTTATCTCTGCTTAGAGAGTGGGGATGGAGAAACACAAACACAGAAGTAGATTTGGTTGTATTTCTAAATGCACAAATAGCTAACTGCAATGATGAAATTGATAATCCAATGAAATCAGTACATCATGTGTTAATGCTTCTGAGTGCATTATAACTGAAGATGGTAAAACAATTCAATAAACATTTGTGAATTGTACAAACAGGGTTTGATTCTGAAGTGGACAGTGTTATAGATCTGAGATTTTTCTGTCACCATTTGATCCTACAATTGTTGCTTTAAGACAAGGGTTCAAGAGCTACAGGTGGGAACAGTTTGATATTGTTTCATTTCATTTTAATCATACCAAATTTCACCCCCCCCCCCCCCAAGTCAGTGGTTAATGTGCTTGAACAGGCTATAATAAAAGCGTTTCACTTTATTATTTTTAAGTAATTTGTTGATGATCTAGTTTCACCTCTAAGAAAATATTTAAAAAAAAAGTTCAACATGTTGCTTTTGTTATTAGAACTAGAGCTCATAAGAGGGTGGTATAGTGCCATGGGACAAATTTGTTTTTAAAGGGGAAGCTATTAAATAACTTGCTCTTCTCGGCTTTTACCTTTTAAATTGTGTATGATTGCATTTCAGAATTTAACAACAAATTGATCACATTTTAGAATATTATGTTACACAAGAGATCATGTCTAAGAATTTAGTACAATGGCCAGTATTCATAGTCTAGGGTTGCACAGCAGCTAAGAAGGAGTTTTAAAAAAGAAAAGAAGTTTATAAGCTTTTTTATATAGATTTTTGTGGACAGCCTGATGGTTTCATTAAAGAACAGAAAGGGGGTAATAGATTGAAAACGGGAAGACAGCTAGGTAAGTGTGTCTTCTACATGCTGAAGACTGGCTTAATTCCCATGTCAACTTCTTCTACCAGTACGTGCTCAACCAAACTCCAAAGCTCCCATTCTTTGAGGCTTGCCAGGCTGCCACATGCCTGTGTGCCTTCAGGACCAACGTCTCCACTCTGACCCTGTGAGGATGTCCCTGGACAGGCAGGGGGTGATCTGTCCCTAACCTGGGAGGTACATGCTTGGTCTGTTTTTGAGGAATTTGAACCTATATAAAAAAGGGAAAAAAATGGTAAGATGCAAAACATGAAATGAGAATTAAATGTATAAGCAAAAGGAAAAAAATGATAAGGAGAGACAAAACAGAAAAAGCACAATAAATCCACACAATAGTGTTGTAATGCAAATTAAAAACACAATATGGAAATATAACGTCTTTATTGAAGTAAAACTTGTATATGGGAAGTGCTTATGCTTTTGGGGGAGGAGTGATTTGGGCTGTTCTTCTATATTTGGGAAGAATGTAAGAATACTGCTTATGCATACTTGAGATGAACTGAAATGGCAAGGGCTTTTGACTTTCTGAAGGGGTGTTTAAAATATATACTTTCAATACAGAGAATATAGCATCCAAAACAATGAACCAAACAAACAAAAAGAAATCAGTAATTATTGCAGTTAATTAGGTTAAAAATCATATTATAAAACATTTGTCTTGATTTGCTAAGTCTTCAATTGCATTTTCACTTGCGAATCTATAACAATATTTTCTGCAGACGTATTACAGAAATCAGTTTTAAAAACATTGCTTTATCAGATTTCCTGTTACCATTACTGTTGCATGATCATTTCTAGCATGTACTGTTAACAAAGAAGATCTTTTGGACACCTGTTATACTTACCAGAAGACTGAACCAGACGATGCAATCCTCTCTAATCTTGCTGGTGATTATATTAGATTTCTTCCTCAGCTCTCAGTAAAAGAGAGAAAGATAATCTTGTTTTCTGCATTTAAATTTCTTCCAAATATAAACATAAATATGTCATATATCTTCTTTAATCATTTATTTTTTCTTTTTCTTTTTAATTGTAACTTTAATATGCATACATATATGAATTACTGCAATACTTTACTAATATTCCATTTAATTTAAGAGGATAGTAGTGAATTATGAAATTAATCGACTTTTGTTTTCAAAATACACGTAACACTTTTGTTCTGGTATAGTTGATGTGAAAAGGGTGAAATGTATCAGTTCAAGGAAGTGTGCATTTCCTTTTCATTCGAACTCTGATAGTAATAGAAATAAAATAGCACATTCTCTGGAAACGTATGGACTGGTTATTCTCTTAGCAAAATAACCATCCCCCATCCCCCAAATTACACTCCGTTTTGGGTGTGGTGAGTGTAATTTTAGCTATGTTGTATATGTAGCTAGAAATGCTTATGAACAACCAACTAAATTAAACTATTGTTTTTAGTTTTATATATATATATATATATATATATATATATATATATATATATATATATATATCTCACACAAATCTGGCTTCATGTAATATTATATGCTACAAGAATTATAAATCCGTAAATGCAACTCTTTATTTCATAACTTTATATATCCAAACAGTAGTAGATGATTTGTGTAGTTCTCTATATAGATTATTATTTTAATACACTTACCTGACATTTCTATTTATTATTGTAACCTGTTAACACAGTCCTGGTACTTCTCTTTCTTCAAAAGATGGATGTCTGATAACAGATTTGCTACTCACTTTTTGTGCATTTTATAATATCAGCACAAGTAAATATTTTCAGGTGCAGATGTTTGCGTATGCAAGTACATGTAATTATGCAATTTTTTAACCATCCTTTATATATATATATATATATATATATATATATATATATATATATATATATATATCTTTATATAGGTATATAGTAATTAAAAAAAAGTTTTGCTTACAGTAAAACTCTGGCCTTCTCACTGTAACCTTGTGAACCCACTTATTCAGCTGGTCAGCACTACATGTTAACAAATCATAATACCTGTTACGTACTGCTGAATGGAGTGGGTTATACCTGTCAGTGTTGACAGGTAGTCACCCAACCCCTGCCAGATATTGATTTTTTTCCACACACAGTGATGCATGCATGCCTGGATCTTCTCCAGGCATGAATCATGCAAAAGGTAGCGCATTATTACGGTCTCTTTCTCAGACCAGCTAGGAGCGTGGACTTCTGCCTTCACAGGTCCTGTCATCGTTCAAAGAGCCAGAACCAGAATGAGGAAAGTACTACAGTGACAGATGAGTTAAACTGGGCTGCAACCACTTCTTGTTGGGTGTGACATCACTTTGACCGAACCCTTTTTGCTGGCATACTCGGTAGAGCAGGTATTGATACTAATGGCAAGTTTGGTATAACCACAACTGTTTTGTCTCATACTGATTTTTCTTTAAAGGAAAACATTTATCTGCCCTTTTCATGTCATAAATTATTAAATATATGGATAGTCATTATTAATGCTTATTGATAAAAAAATATTTTTATACACTAACAGCAATACATGTCATGAACTGAAGTGGAATTTTTTTTTAAAGTGGAGGGATAAATAAATGTCAACTGCAATGTGAGCAATTTGTTTTTTACTTTTTGATATGTATCAGATGTTAGGGTGTGACAGACAATGTTGGATGGGCAGGGATTAACCTTCAACCTGACATTCACATGACTCTATTTTGAATTTTATAACTATATTCTTATTTTGGCTAGTTTAGAGCAATTAACGTACCTCTGAGGATAGCTTGGCATTCTTGCAGAGTACTTCAGAGTTTGTAAATGTCTGCAGTACATTCATGTCTGTTTGAAATATGTTCATGTACTGTAGGACACGTGTGCACAATCGTAATGTTGACATATGCCAATATACCCCAGGACACATTTGTTTAACACTACAATTCATAGACATGCATATAAATTAGCCTAATTTGCATAACAATTGTAAATCACCCTAAATTTACACCAGTAGGTTGAGCACCACCATATTAAGTTGCAAAAAGCTGAGATAGGTGGCAAATGACTTAACATTCTGCAGACATCTCAAAGTAAGGAAAACTTTACAAAAGATTTATTATTTAGTAATAGACACTTTAAGAATTACTTTAATATTCATTTAAAGGTCATCTACAATACATTTTGATGTGTAGTGTGCATGTATACACCATTGCATAACTGGTAATTTTGGTCGTTTTGAAGTTGCCTACATGATATGTGCACTACATTAATAATTTTAGGAAGTGATCATTGAAGGGGTCTATATTACATGATCGAATGGTCAAATAGTCGAACACGTAATAGTCGACCCGTAATAATTGAACCGCCACAATGTCGAACGGTTCAATGGAGATCTCTGTACAGTGCGGAAATGGAAGTTTTCCATTATTTGCACTGTAGTGCGATCTCGGAGTTAGTATATTTAAGTAGTGGGAGTGTGGGGGGCACCCCCCATGTGGGTTTGCAGGGGGGCTTGCCCCCCTGCGTATAGCATTTAAATGGTTTGTTTGGGTGGGTTTTCTTTTTTTATTTTCTGTTCAACATTGTGTCAGTTCAATTATTATGGATAGACTATTACGTGTTCGACTATACGTGTTCGACTATTTGATCATTCGATCACGTAATATAGACCCCATTGAAGAAGTGTAGTCTAGTGATTGTGCATAGCTGGGAAAAATGTTTATTGTACTTGAGAAATGTCAGTGTGCAAAGGTCAGGACTAGACATGTGTGATAAATGTGATGTTCTGTTCCTGACAGTGAGGGAAAAATGCATGCCAATGTCAGATAGCAGTGCAGGTTGTTTTTTGTGTAAGTATTATTGAATAAACTGTAGTTGCATTTTAAATAACATTGCAGTTTGCATATTTATTGAGATAATACCTTACTGTGGGTGGCAGTAATAGCCAGCCAGTGGGTTCTACTTCAACAGCTGATGTCACCCAAACAAGTGTCTGACTGTAGCCCTTTTTTCCCCTCCTTTTCTCTTTTTTTTCTTTAGTACTGATGGAAAATAAAGGATCAAAGCACAAACATAACTTTAGCCATGAGGCAAATTGTGCCCTCATGACAACACTTAGGACATATGGGAGACCTCTTTTTGGTAAAGGGGGATCAGAGTCTGTCCAGATTTTCGGCTCATATTTTTGGTCTGTTCCTCATAAAATTTGTGTTTTTCTGGCAAATCACTGGGAAGAGCTGCTGATTGAAGTCACTAAGTAATGACATACATTTGAGTTTCAGACTTCAAATCCTTCAGAAAATGTATGCTAAAACAAACCCTGTTACTCTAGCAACTTTCTAAGTTTATAAGATCAATATTTAAAATATGTCCCTATCTTTGGGCCTTTGACCCCCATTTTGTCGGTCTTTGTCCAGATTTCTTGCACTAAGAGGTTGAGAGGTATGGCCCATGCAATCCAAGAGGATCAAAGCCTAGAGTTAAATAGTTGTTGAAATCAATGCAGTTGAAGTAGAAACAGATCATTGACACAGTGCAAGAAAAGGGCAAATGATATGGTAGGACATGCTAGAAGCAAAGCCAGACAGAATTCAGTTTTCTGGACCACTAAGGGGGGAGGGTAACAATCTTATTAGGTTAACACCAGATGATGAATATCTTATGTCCATCTTTAGGGATGACTATGAATCATCAGCGAGTGCTACTGGGTGAAAGCATTTTTGGCCTGGCCAAGACAAGCAACTCTGACTTGGAAATTGCAAAACCTTCACCAAGAGATAATATTTTTGCCAGTTGCAACTCTGTTTTTATAGCACATCTGTGGCCATCTTAGAAAAGTGGAAAAAACTGACCATGAATTACAAATTGTATAAAGTACACTTCATTAGCATATGAAATTTTACATCACTCCTCATTTCCGTGTCTTGTTATCATATCACTCCTCATTTCCATGTCTCGTTATCATATCACTCCTCATTTCCATGTCTTGTTATCATATCACTCCTCATTTCCATGTCTCGTTATCATATCACTCATCATTTCCATGTCACTATTTTTCCATTTGTATAAGTACATCTGAGGTCAAAGTTCACTGATGTGAATGGCCTCTGAATCGCAGCTTGGTTGCTGTCTTTCATTTATGCTCCCAATAGCCTTAACGCATTTGCATAAATGACTGTCAATACCAGCCAAGAACTTGTTTCCATCCCAAAGCCACAGATAGCATATCAAAACAATCCTGTCTTGGTTTGTGATTTGTTGTGGAGTTGACTGGTAAAATAAGTTTTATATTGCATTTGTTATCACTATTTTTAACTGTAGGTAGGAAGAGACTGCTTATTAACAAGCTTTACTTTGATTTATATTTTGTTGTTTTACCTTTAGTTTCACTTTTGGTTGTGAGAAAGGGATAGCTTTTGGACAGGCAAGCTCTAGCCACCACAAGGGGCTTAGACAGCTATAAATTTACACAGACTGCAGAGAGGAAATTTCTGAGCATATCAAAACAATCCTGTCTTGGTTTGTGATTTGTTGTGGAGTTGACTGGTAAGAGAAGTTTTATTTATTTTTACTGTTAAAAGGAGGTGCGACTGCGAGCTATAGTGAGCAGAAGCTACTTCACGCAAAGAAAGTACAACTTCTGTCTGGCTGGTAGAACTTGTATGGTCAGAACAACTTTATTGTATTTTATTATTTAGTTGTATATTGCTGGTATAATTTTTGTCATAGAAGTTGATTTAAGTTCCTTTGAATTCTTTGCTACTTTGTGTATTTTTTTTCCTTTGCAATATTTTATTCAATTAAAGCTGAATATGGATTCCTTAAATGAGTATGCAATTAACAATTTGCTAATGCACAAGTATCTTGTACAGTGTAATAAATGCTATGCATATTTAAAGGTAACAGCTGATAACACTGGTGATTTTTGTTCCTCGTGTCAAAAGTTGGATGATTTGCTTTCCTTTGTTAGAAGCAAATCTCAGCTTAATGATGATGATTGCACATATGCAATTGCCATGGCTCGGAGAACTGTTGTATCATATATTAATGACTGGACTGATGAACTAAATAATGTTAGGCATAAAACAAATAGAACAGATTTAGGAAATGATGCATCTATTTTCTGCAAAGAACATTCAACTCCTATGAAAGATGATGAGGCCCCTGAGAACTATGGAATTGTAGATGCAAGTACTCAGCAATCTGAGGATCCGGTTTGTTTAGAAGGAAACAAAAAAAGAAAGAAAGGAAGAAGTTCTCAACAAATAACAAGGAAGAAAAAGAAACTGACTAATGACTGTAAAAGAAAGAGAATGCGTAGTAAAAACGATTCTGCTTTGTTATGTAACACACTGGTGACAGGGAATGAAGATATCTGTCTATCAGAAAACACTCAGTCTACAGAAAAAGGCATCACCTTTCCAATGGAAAAGGTAGAAAAAAGAGGCAAGGGGCAGGTGAAAAGGAAGAAATCAAAACTGAATGTGGAAGGATTGAAGAACATTACTGTAAGAAAAAAAGGAGAGAAAGACAGATGTTGACTACATGGCTCAAGCTATGGATTTACGATGCCAGCTGTATGAGAATTCAATATGCAATGAAAACAGTGGAATTAATAAGACTAATAGTGATGAAGGTCTATCCTTCGTAACAATTGATAGAGCTGAGATGACTGTATTAGAAGCTGAAGATTCGTCAGAGATGGTCAGTAAAGATATTCTTGTAATTGGAGATTCAGTTATTAGAGGAACTGATACATATATTTGTAGAGATGATAATGAACATCGAGTAGTGTTATGCTTGCCAGGAGCAAAACTAGAAGATGTGAAACAAGCCTTGGAATGCCTTAATGTAAGGAAGTATGGATCTGTTTTTATTCATGTTGGTACAAATGATGTCACCAACAGAGATTCTCTGACTGTTAGTCGGGAACTGACAGCCCTCCTAGATAGTATAGCTTGTATTGGTGTTAGGACATATTTTTCACAAATCACCTAATAGGATAGTCAGGTCACTGTGAATGAAAAGATTTTTTGGATAAATACCTACATGGAAAAAATGTCCTGTTTTAAAAAATGGAAATGTATAGAGCATCCAAGCCTTCTTCTGGGCACACGTGTTCAGACAGGATGGTGTGTATTTGTCTAGATCAGGGAAGAGAATTTTTGCAGCAGATATTTTTCAATATTTGACAAACACTAGCCAGGATTTTTGCCAGGTCAAAAATGTAACAGTTCACAGATAGCAACATTTGATGCATCTCTGATGGTTGTTAATGCTAGGAGCATTAGTAATAAAGCTTTTTTATTAGAACATTTGCTATGTACCCACAAGATTGATGTTGTTATAGTTTGTGAAACATAGTTAAAGAAAAATGACTGGAAACCAGTTCTGTCAGGGTATAAATGTTTTTACTGTAACAGACATTCTAACAAATATTATGTGTTCAATGATAATACCAATACTATAGACTGTGGAACTGTGACAATAAAGACAACTCTGGAACATATAACAATTGTTGGAGTGTACAGACCACCAAAGTCAAGTGCAGATGTCCTAGAGGAATTCGTACATTTCTTAAATGAAACACAGGAGGGAAGAATAATATTAGCTGGGGACTTAAATTTACCAGAAACAGACTGGAATGATATTGATTCAACAACGTTAGTAAAGAAATTATTCACAGAGTATATTTAGGAACAACAAATGCTTCAGATTGTAAAAAACCTACCAGGGGATGGAATATACTAGATATTGTTTGTGTTCCTAAAGAAATTACTGTAACTTCAAGTCAAGTTTTACCACCATTGATGTGCAGTGATCATGGAGTCATAAAGGTTAATTTGTTGCTAGATAATTCTGCCAAATTGAAATCTAAGCAACGCACAGAAGGTTAATTACAGATTATAGGGAAGCAAAAAGGTTGCTATATAAAACTAACTGGAGTGAGGTGTTCAGTGGAAAAACTGCAGATGGAATGTGGAAAGTTTTGAAAGAGAAATTGTTTGAGTGCAAAAAGTAAAAAAAATGTTTAACATCAGGATCTAGGCACGTAAAATCAGGGGAGTATATTTCCCTAAGAACAAGATACCTGATTAAGGTGAGAGACAAAAAATATAAGAAATGGAAGAGAGGTCGAACTACAACTTTGAAAACTGAAATAAACGAGCTGGACAAACAGATTAAGCATAGTGTTAGACAAGATCAAGAAACATTTTAAGAAGGTTTATATAAATATATTGAGCATAATAGGAAACCTTTTTATAGATACATAAGATATGGAAGGAGTAAAGATACGCAAATTAATAAACTGTGTGCAGATTCTAAAATTTATTCTCAGACACAACAGAGTATAGATATATTTACAAAATCTTATGCAAAACAGTTTGGCTCCACAAAATTGGGTGGTAAGTTGTCCTAGTGACATCCAGGTAACCCCAGATACTGGAATCAAATTAGATCATATTGAAAAAGAACTGTGCAAACTGGATCCAGACAAAGTGCAGGGAGGAGAAGGAATAAGTAAATGATTTGAGAACACTTAAGTAAGAACTTGCACAGCCATTACATCTATTATTCACTAGGTCATATAAATATGGGGAGATTCCTTAGGATTGGAGACATGCACTTATTAAACCTGTCTTTAAGGGAAAGGGGAGTAGGACAAACCAAGAGTCATACAGACCCTTAAGTCTACTTTCATGTTGTGGGAAAATAATGGAGAAGGTAATACTGGATAAGTTATTGTCAGAACTGGATAGGTTGGGACTTGAAACCATTTATCAGCATGCATATGTTGAAAATAGATCTATTACCACCTGTAACATGATGTTCTATAACAATATAATAACAGCTATGAATACAAAATTGTGCTGTGATGTGATTTATATAGATTTAACTTCAGCATTTGACAGGGTCATGCACAAAACACTGATCAATAAATTAGTACAACAAGGTATTGATGTACTGTTGATAAGATGGATAGCTGCATGGCTTACAAATAGGACATGGCAAGTATCACACACCAACTGGACAGGTGAAATCCTTGGTTACAGTCAATGTGTCCCACAGGGCTCTGTCCTAGGCCCTTACTTGTTTAGATTGCATCTTTCAGACCTTACTTTTTTATCTGTTGTGTTGTACAGTCTATATGCTGACAACCTGAAACTGGGTAAACTGATTACAAGTGTTACAGATAAGGCTTGTCTGCAAAATAATTTGACTAAATTGACCATTTGGGCACAGGAGAATAATATGTTGATAAATACATCAAAAACTAAGCATATGAGAATTGGGAGACATAAACTGAAAGGTGAGTATTTAATACAGCACACAGTGATTGAAACTGTAGACTCATTTAAGGACCTGGGTATATGGGTAGATTCAGCTATGAGTCTTTCTAATCATATCAACCAATTGGCTAATGATAGTTATAGAACTATAGGTTGTATACAAAGATTTATAAAGTCTAGGAAATCAAACATAATGAAGTCATTGTTTGTTAGTTACATTAGACCCAAACTTGAGTATGGAATAGCAATATGGAAACCCTATAGGAAAACAAGCATGAATAAACTGGAAAGAGTACAGCAGAAATATACTAAGGGCATCCATGGATGTGAAAATCTAAGTTATTATGAAAGACTAAAATATCTGAACTTATACAGTGTCTCTTACAGATATTTAAGAGGAGATCTTATTCAGGTATATAAGGCATTTAGGGACAACTACCTCTGGGAATGTTTGGGGTTATCAAAAAGTACTAGAGAACCATCAGATAACCTATATAGAAGTTTCTATAGGAATGAGAAGTATACTAATTGGTTCTCTGACAGAGTAGCTGATGCTTGGAACAAGTTACCAAATTACATTAAAGCAAGTACTAGTTTAGATATTTTTAAGAACAGCCTGGACATTTATTATGGGAACAAGTGTTCTGGCATATTGGCAAGCTAGAATTGCTTTAATGCCCGTGCTTGAAACATTTGCATGTATGTATGTACAGATTTTTTTCGGTTAACAAACGTTCATAAATATGCTTAGTCTTTGAATGATAGACTTATATTTTTGTGAGAGGTTCCACTGCAGAACATGTGACAGAGTTTTTTAGAAGTCTGTGTTAAGCCATTATTTAGCCTAGTTTGAGCTAGAATCAGATACTTCAGAATTTCTGCAACTTACATTACATGTAAGCAGCCATAGAATGGAACTGGACAGGGGGGTTGAGACTCTCAGATACTGGTTACTGTCCACAGAAGTATATACCAATGAATTCAATAACTTTCTCTTAGAGTTAACTAAAATTGTATTAACAAAAATGTTTCCTATTTTAATAGGGAATGTTTTCTCTGCTAGGGGACAGCTTTTGCCTCCATTTACACTATCTGTTTATGGATTGTTTTGATATTCTGTACATTTAAAATGAAGAATGCAACAAATTCCTTGGGCTTATTGATATTTGGCATAATTTTATCAAATGACTGTGGGCACATAGGCAAGGAAAAAGTAGAACTAGAAAATGTTTGGAATATGTGAACTCTAATACATACCACATGCAATTTATAATGAAAGCTGAGCTTTTCACTATAGACTTTCTAGGTTTAATTAACAGAAAGACTTTGGATGGTTCTGTTGCCAGTACGGTGTATTCTAACAATACATTTTAGACCACAGTAGCAACCACCCAAAATGAATATAGCATAACATCCCCAAACCACAATTCCTTAGACTAATTATAATTTGTAACACTGAGAGTGTAGATGAATAAGAATCTGCTAACCTAGTACAGAGATTTATACATAGAAGGTATGACACCTAACATCTTACAGAAGTCCATAAATTAGTGAAGGGTATTTCCAGATCAGATGCTTTGAAATATAATAAACCTAGTGAGAACTTGGTGCAACAACAGATCCAGTTTATCTCCACTGTTGATAGTAATATCTTTAAAAGTATAGTGTTATTAACAAATGTTGGCATATTTTATGACATAAACAGAATATGTGGTCTATCCAAAAGGAAGGATACAGATTTACCTATAATTGTGCAAAACATCCTAACCTCTCTTATTTTAATAACCAAAAGGAGTGTGTGGTTAAACAAATTAATGCTGAGGATAGGATGGTAGGATCATTACCCTATGGATATGGTTCTTGCTGTAAATAAATCTGCCAAATAGCCAGTTTCACTGCATTTAACATGCATAGGGATTTAACATAAAAAGATTCAGTAACCGTGACTGTCATGGTGTGACATATTTAGAGCTGTGCTGTTGCAATGCATTCTATTTGGGGAAGACAGGCAGAACATTTAAATAGAGAATAAGTTAACACTTGAATAACATCAGCTGTATAAAAGATATTAATGCTTTATATGTATTATTATTTTAAACCATTTTAGTCATTATCTGCTAATATTGCCTTGCCTGATATTCCTGGTGGCACTTTAACTTTTCTGGGCTGTTCTGTTTTGTTTAATACTGTTTTGTTCTGTTCTATTAAAGCCACTCTCTTGCATAAATCTGTTAAGCCAGGGGTGGCAGTCATTTTAGAAAAATTTCTGATTCATCAAAGGGAGACTTATGCTGATTACTACAGGTTATGGATGTTTTACAGTACTTCAGACTTCAACTAATTTTTATTGGTTATTTTATTTTCTTCTGATATATTTACTGTGTAGAATTGTTCTGAGTGCAAGTAGTACCATCAACTATAATTTTCTCTTCTTGCACTTCAGAAAGGTAACTTTTTATAACATTTGTTAGTTATTTATTAATTTCTGTTTTGTCTAAACTGCTTGTACTAAGTTGAACAAGCTTTCTCTTAGGTGCACTGATCTATGCAGTCTGAGAACCAATAGCAATGAGCATTGCAAGTTTATGTTTGTATAACAAGTCCAACAAACTTCCTCAGTTCTAGCAGTTCCCTAGCCCCTCTTTAGATTCTCACTTAAATCTAGCACCACTGGTCATCATGGAGAGTCAGCACACAAAACTTTCCTCTGTTGTCAGCCTTATAGCACCACTGGTCATCATAGAGAGTCAGCACACAACTTTCTCCTCTATTGTCAGCCTTATAGCACCTGATAGAAGGATTTCCTAAATATTACTGCAAGTGATGGGCAAAGGAGAGTGAATTATCTACCTATATTCCAAGGTCTCTCACAATACCTTCATTTTGGAGTGGGATGATATCTATACTATAAGCTGGATGGTGGGATTGTTTATCATATGCAACAATATTGTACTTTTTGTTTACCGGGAGTGTCCAACTGAGCCAGAGGCTCATTTTCAGCAGAGGCCCAGGGAAAAAACCTCAATGTTATACAAATAATTAAAAATGTACAGAAAGTATGAATATAAACCAAAGTTCAACAGATACAAAATAGAACAATGATTTTTACAAATATCTGAGATAAGGTCAACAGATACAAAATAGCGCAACAATTTTTACAAGTATCCGAAATAAGGTAGATGGTTAAAACAACACAAGACATGGAATGTGTTTACATGAAAATGTCCTGTCACTCATGTCTTATCAAGATGTTAAATTCAATATAAGTAATGACGTTCATGTTTGTTTAAATATAAGAATCACTTTGTGCCTTATGATGGTTCAGCCTTTCTGTAGGAGAGAGGAGGCAAAGATGTTGAGACTTAGCTATTAGATATTAGTCCTTAGATATTTGAAAATGGTACTTCAATACTGCGATCAAGAGTAGGACTGTATGACCGGGGAAGGGTGTGGTGAGTGGTCATCCAGGGGAAGTGGCGAGTGGTCAACCAGGGGAAGACCAGGAGCATAGCCAGTTGTAGTTTAGATAATTTTTGAGGAGTGAGTTGAAATATTTTGTATTAGTGGTGTTAACAACTGGTTGTGGGATGAAGGTCCAGATCTTGAATATTTTGTATGACTAAAGGGATTCACCAAAGCTGTTGTTGGCTTTTGTGGTTATTAGTAATAATTTATCAAAGGATCTCAGAGTTCTATTGTTGGTATATGGCTGCACTAGGTATTTGAGAGCTGGGCAGTTGTTTGGCTGTTGGATGATGTAGTGGGTGATGGTTAAATGGTATAGATGAAGGAGGTTGGGAAGTTCAATCCAGTTTAGTTCTTGTAGTGAAGAGCAGTGATGAGTTCTATTTGGATGGTTAAGGGTGAATCTAGCTATTTTGTGATAATAGGCCTCAAGTTTGTTTAGGTCTGTTTTTCTAAGATTTGTAAAGATGGGGGAGGCATATAGTAGGGCGGGGAGGAGATGCATTCTGGCTATGGCCTGTCTGGAGGTATTTGCAAGGAATGGTTTTGCTCTATAGAGAGGTCCAAATTACTATACACCTTTTTAATGGTTAAAGCCAAATGTTTATTGAATTTTAGTGAGTTATCGATTGCTACTCCAAGGAGTTTTGTATGTGCTACTTGTTCTATTTTGGTACTGTTAGCTGAAAAAATACTGAAGGTAAATTAAGACCCTTGTGATTTGCCTTTAGTAAAGATCATCAGTTTAGTTTTGTTTGGGTTGAGTATTAGCTGATGAGTAGAAAGGTATTGTTCTGTGTCTAGGAAGGATCTTTGTGATATTTCCAGGATTTGGGGGAAAGTTGGGGCTGAGCATATAAGTGAGGAGTCATCAGCATACTAAATAATGGTAGCCTTGTTTGTAACAGTAGATAGTTTATTGGTGAATATAGAGAAGAGTTGTGCACCATCTAGTAACATACCTCTGCATGTTAGAGGGAGACTTGAGGATGTCAACCAATTTACCATCATCTGCAAAGCTGGTTAGTTAGAGATCCCTGTTTTTTATTTGGAGCCACAAGAAGAAGATGCCAGATAGAAGAAGTCCAGGCATGGATCCTTGGTCACCTTCATGATCTCTGAGGATCCACCTGCCACCCTCACAGTGCTGGTTCTGTTGCTCAATCAATTTGCTATCCACCTCACTACAGTTTAGAGTACATTTAGCTTGTTAATTATGTTAGCATGTGGTATAATATCACATATCTTGTTAAGGTGAAGATATGCTGAATGGACACCATGACCACTGTCCATGGCTTGTGTTACCCTTTCAAAGAAGTTTACCAGAGTCATTAGACAACATCTACCCTTCACAAAGCCAAACTGCTGGGGGTCAAGTCTTATGAGATTTTTGATATTGCAGTTTATCAGGCCACTTAGAGTGGTCGTGGTGGTGCAGCTGTTAGCATTGCTGCCTCAAAGCAAGAGGGAGTCTGCATGTCCTCCCTGTGGCCATGTGGGTTTCCTCCATGTGCTCTGGTTTCCTCCCATATCTCAAAGACATGCTGTAGGTGGATTGAGCACTCTATACTGGCCCTATGTGAGAGTGTGTGCATGTATGTGCCTTTTGTGGAAGGTTGGGTGCCGGGCTGGCAACTCAACATTGTAAAACTCCACTGCCAATCTTTCTGTGGACCATTATTCTATTGTGGTGACCCCTAACCAGGAAAATCAGAAAGAAGAAGAAGAAGTTTATCAGGCCAGTTATGACTCATTCCATGGTCTTGCAGATGAGGCTTATCTGACTAATGGGTCTGTAATTTTCGTGATCCACTGTGGGGCCATGCTTGTCAAATGACATCACAACAGTTGTTCTCCATACCTCAGGACAAAGCCAGTAAGTATGGTCAGGTTGAATAGCTGTAGGAGCAGGTCCATCTGAACTTGTTTAGTGCTGTTCAGGGAGATGGGTATGCTATCAGGTCCAAAGAAAGATGTATTGTTTGTTTTTTAAAGTACCTTTAGTGCTGATGGGGGGGGGTCTGACATCCTTTGTGATATATGGAGTCTGAGATCCTTTGAGATATGTGGGCTTTGTATAGTTGTCTCAGGGTGAAACTGACACCCAAATTTGTTTGCAAATAAATTAGCAGTATCCACTGGCTCTGAGTAGTGGTGCCATTCTGAAAACGTTCAGAGCAATGTTGGGTGTGCTTCTTGCGGTGGTGGTGCTGCGGTAGTGTTGTCGCCTCACAGTTAGACGTTGCCCATTCGATTCTCAGTTAGAGCGTCTTCTGTGTGGCAACATGCATGAACGGGTGTTCCTTCGTTGAAGGTTGTGCATTAGGCCCGGCAAGCCAGCACATAAAACTCTACTGCCAATCATTAGCGGACCGGAGTTCTGCTGTGGCGACCCCTAACCGGGAAAAAGCAGAAAGACACAAACAAACAAACTAAATAAGGATTTTTAATTGCCCTTAACTTCTAATGGTAATCTAAATTCATGGGATGCCTTTGTTTATCTTTGATTACTTTTTGATGTTAACCTTGATTTGTGGGTCTTTTTTTTGCTATATATTCTAAAAAACTTTTTTTCTTTTATAATTTTGTTTATTTATCATAGTGAACCACCAGACTGCTTTGCTCTTAAGCTTCCTACATTATTTAGATCTGGCAGAGACTGACATATGAATTATTTGCATTAACTACTTGTCATGTTGACATACAGCTATACTTGAACATTGAGACTTTATCATAGAATTGTAGGAGGTTAATATGTTTAAAGTCTTTGAATTCTGTGATATTCGATCCTTATGGTTTGGAGTTTGTGAATGAGAAGGTTATTAGTTTGTGGTCAGACTTAATTTGGGAAAGATATAACAGGGACATAGCACACACACACACACACACACACACACACACACACATATATATATATATATATATATATATATATATATATGTATATATAGGTTTACTATCACAATGCCGACGTGCACTTGCATGGCTATGAAGTATTTGGACAACAGATGTTCGAATACTTCATATTTCGGCAGGTGATGTGAGCGAACGTTACCATTGCGAATGGACTGTGCATTCACAATTCTAACGTTCGCTCATGTGAGGGGATCGTGGTACAGTGCGGTTAGGGAAATACATCCCTTTCCTCACTGTAGTGCGATCTCGGAGTTGGAATATTAAGTTGGGGGTGTGTGGGGGGCTTGCCCCCCTGCATAACTGTATGTTTAGGCTGGTTAGGTAGGTAGTTACGGGATGGGTGGGAGTGCTGTGTATTGCCGAAAATGTCACGAGCGACATTTTCGACAATACACAGCTGTTTTCGACCTTAGGAAAATTCAGAAATGTTCATTTCCGATGTATAAATTCGAAAATGCAGACACGTTTTGTTCTGATTTTCGAATTTATGATAGTAAACCATATATATATATATATATATATATATATATATATATATATATATATTTATGCCATAGTTGTATGTGCCATGTCAAGAATATTTCATCCTCTAGAGAGATCTTTGACAGTTTGGTCCAAGGAGTTCTGGTTTATGAAATCGAGAAATTTTTGGACATATTCTACATATGAAATACAGGTATTCTGGTTTAACAATAGGTAGTCAAAGTCTCCCAGGATAATGAAGTTCATGTTAATTGAGATTCCATCCAGTAAAGTGTTTTTTAGGGGTCATTGAGAGAGTCTTATAACTGCTATGATCCAATACTTGGTTCTATTTAGTTTGATTTGTATCTCAATAAGTTTAGTTTGTGGGTTTCTAGGAATTTGCTTCAAAATACTGTGGACTTTAACACATAATAATACTCAACAACAGTTTCCATCAGGTGTAAATATGTGTTAAGTACAAAACTCTGGTGCAGAGGGAGTGCTTTCTGTACTTTTAAACCAAGTTTCAGTGATAATGCACACATGAATGTGCCCCAAATGCAGAAGGGCAATGTATTGTTTAGTCTTCCTGCATTGAGCAGAGCCACCTTGATGTGATGCAGTGCTTGATTTACTTTGTTAGGTTGGGAGATGCATTAGCTGGACTTCATCATACCAGGATGACACAGACTAGACCCCCTCAAGTGACAATATTTATTCTGCCAGTTGTTAAAGACCATCATCTTTTCTTTGTACCTCAGCATCATTTTTGCTGAAAGAAGGATTCTGCTCAATACCAGAATCTTTCCTGCCTTTGTGACATGCATGGACAGCTCTGATATTTTTCTATGCGTATTCTTCTGGGTTTTGTGTACCAGGTCATTTATAGCCATATGGACCACCACCATGTCATTCATAGGTGTTTACTAGGCTAATGACCGCAAGGGCCTTTTAAGCCTTGCCATGCATACCAAATCTATGACAAGTTCTGGTACTTTTAATAAGTGCATGCAGGGGCCTGGGAGATGAACCATTTACAGGCTGCCTGTGCCCAGTAGAGACATAGGTACCAAACCAGGAATGAATTTCCTGTTCCCCATCCAGTTGTTCAAGTTACTCTTGATTTGGGTTAGGGAGGAACTCTGCTTCACATGGATGGAGAGCCTGTTCCATAGACGGGGTCATCTCTATGATACATAGCCTGTCTCCCCAGCAGGTCCTATTTATATCACAGGCAAGGTTTAAGTCTTTAGAATGGTTAATTCTGGTGCTGTTTGTTTTGTGGATATGCAGGAGCTCCATCAGAGTCAGGTCTGACAATGCCTTGTATACCAGGCATAGATCTATACCTCAAAAGCCGGTAGAAGACAGAAAACAGGGATCGACCCTTGAGGAAGTCTGCATACATGTTACTTACTCCCTGTATTCTTTTGTTCAGGAACCTCTGTGGATATTCCAGTTGTTGAATATGCCTAGTTAGGTATATTCCAAAGGGGGCATTGTACTCAATGATAGGTCTGATGAATGTTGAATACTGTGGAACAATGACCTCCTTGGACATAGATTCTATACATTTGTTTATAAGTTGCACAACATAGAATGATTTCCTCACTACTGTAGACATGTGATGGTCAAAAGGTAGATTACTGCCTATGTATGTCCCCAAGTCCCTGACTACTTGGTCAACTTTTAGGATTGCATTTTCAATATGATATTTATCAGGGGTGGATGACTTCCCAAAGGATACTATTATGCATTTCTTGGCATTTAATTTTAGTCCTTGACTCTGGCACCAGCTGTTTGTCTGTGTCAGCCCTTCCTGGAGAATATTTTTCTTGGTGGACGATTCAATGACAGCTTCTAATTTGCAATCATCTGCAAATTTAGTCAGTCAGAAGCCATTGACATTGGCCTTGACTGCAAAGAAGTAAATGCAAAAAAAGAGCAGTTGCAGGACCGATCCCTGAGAGACTCCACTTGTGACTGGCCTCTTTGTAGAGGTGGACTCCCTATTTCTAACTTCCTGGGTCCTATCTGTGAGCCAGCTGGCTATCTACTGGGGTTACATAACAGTTTGTACCTAACCTCTTAAGTTTGTCAACAATGCCTGATTGGGGATTGTGTCAAATGCCTTGGCCAGGTTAAGGTAGATAGTGTGAACCATTTTGCCCTCATCCATTGCTTTGGTGACTTTTTCAAAGAAGTCCACCAGGTTGAGTAGGCATGACTTCCACTTGAAGAAACCAAATTGGATTGATCCAGCATCTGGAGGTTTCCTGTGTCATTGCTTATCATGTCCATGATAATTATTTCCATGGCTTTGCATATGAGACTAGTGAGACCTATGGGTCTGTAGTTTCCAGGGTCTGTAGATGGCCCACCTTTGTGCAGAGGGATGGCTGTTGCTGTTCTCCATTCATGAGACCCGAAGCCTGTTTGGAGTTTACAGTTAAACAGCAGTTCCAGATGGCCTGATAGATCATGTTTCATGCTATTTAGAAGGCATCCAGGGATGTAGTCTGGGCTCATTGATGCAGTGTTATTGGCCTTAGAGAGAACAATAAGGACCTGTTCCCTAGTGATAGCAGGGGGTGTTATATTTGATGGTATTTCCTGAGGAATGGTCGATGGGAAGAGAGTAGCCTTACTTGTTTGATGTGAAGGTCTTAAGTACCCTTGATCCATTAGAGATTTTGGATTCAGAAAGATAACTCACCATCATGTAATTTTTCCCAGTGTTGTAAGAGAAGAGTCTGCATGCCTTAGTATGGAGTCAACAGTTACTAGTGCATTGTTATTAGTAGAGTATTTTTGTGTACTGGGTTTAGGGCAATTTTTTTTCTTGAGGGCTCTCAGCAAAGGCTGAGGCAGTATGTGTTGTAGTGTTTGATTTTTGGTGAATCCTAGTCTTGTTGGATCTTGGAGGCTTAGGCAATGAATTTTTACGGTTTCAGCATACATCTGTGAACATCAAACAATTGCTATACTGCCTGAGTATACCAAGTGCTATGAGGCTGGCAACTCAGGGAAAACAGGCAGTCTGACTTTCATTTAGTTGAAGAGTGTTGATAATATGGGATATACAGATGGATTTGTAAGCTATTGACTTGCTTGTATGCTATGTTTTAATAAAGTCACCTTACCTTACTGATTATAGGTACACTAAATGAAGTCTTAAGCACACCTATAAATGATGAGTAAGGAGGAGAACACCTGATGATTTGACACACAGTAAGGATGATTACAATAAAATAATTTGCAGTATAATAAATATAATAAACATTATTTAGAGTTATAAATTGCCCACATAGCCAACCACAGTCATAATTATATAGAAGGTGCACTGTGCCTTAAATGATCTGGTCATATGTCACCTCCTATAGATCCATAAAGCTAATACCATCCTAAACATCTATTCAAGAGATTTAAACTTCCAACAAAACATAAATAGGACTTGTTGGCAGGATAGCTGTCTTTCACAGACAACTATCTCTTTTATGGAATAGATGCCCTTAGAGGTTAAGCAGAAAAGGTCCATCACTCTTTTTAAGTGTAACCTGGATGACTATGTGGGTAATCGTGAGTACACCACCAGACTGGCCTCTCTCACCCTAACAGAAAGGGGCCCAAACTAGTTTGGGGTCTGGCATTAATTTGTGTCTTAATAAATGCATGGGATCATTGGCTAGGCAGCAAATGTTCCATTGGATCGACAGCCTAATATGGGTCTATCAAGCTATAACCTGTATAGAAATACACTGATGCACAACAATCCTATATTTATATCTACTGCTATTGATCATATGGAAAGGGTAAGGATGCAACTGGTCAGAACTTATGCTTAAAAACAAAAAGCAATGGATTATTAATGTACATGCTTTGTTTTCACATGCATTAAAACATACATTTTGAGTTAAATTGTTTTTATTTTATATTAGGATCTTATCACTAGATGGATATCTTTGTTATTGAATTATCTGCTGAAATGCTAGGCTTAATAACTTTTGAAACCATAAATATATACACGTTGATGTTTAATTTATGATCAAGAGTATTTATATGTGACATTTTATGGCATAATGATAATTTATTTATTTATTTTTTTCATGCTTTTTCTACACTTTTTTGGAGGTGGAAGGTAGTCATTGACAGTGTCGGTTCACATGATGACTATTTATTTAAAATAAGGGTGCTATAGCAAGCTGAAGAAGATCTAGATAGGGCTAAAAGATATGTATCGTATACTGCTGTTAAACACTTTTTGCTGTTTACAAAGTGCTGGAATCATCGTTTTGTGTTTGGATTTGTCTGACAGAAGAAAATGGTCATATAAGGGGAAATTACTTATCACTGACCAGGAAGTGCTGTGATTAAGTGGCTGCCAGTGTACTAAATGTAAGAATACAGTAATAGTCATAGAATGAATTCAGAAAGGTTACTGAGAGGTGTAAGTCTGGTGTACCATTCTGATTAAGAGGCAGCCCTACCACGGCTCTGCACAATAAAGAGCTGCAGCTTTATGGTGGGCTGACTCTGCGGCCTACTGAAAATGCTAAGGAGGCATTCTGGGGGAGCAACCTATGCTAATTAGCATTGTGCTCTTCCCCAGAAATGTTGACAGGTAAGGCCAATGTTCACCTGATCATGATAGCAGTAAGTTGCGAGGAGTTTGGCAGACTGGTAGTGTTGGGAGGTATGGGAGTGTGTGCATGTGTGAGTGTATGTAGAGGTATGAGTGGTAAATGTGTGTGTGTGTGTGTGTGTGTGTGTGTGTGTGTGTGTGTGTGTGTGTGTGTATGTTTGTGTGTGTGTGTGTGTGTGTGTGTGTGTGCGTGTGCGTGCGTGTGTGTGCATGTGTGTGCGGATGTATATGGGTGAATAGGTGTGTGTCTATGAGTAATCAGGTGAGGAGGGGGCTCTGTGTGTGTGTGTGTGTGTGTGTGTGTGTGTGTGTGTGTGTGTGTGTGTGTGTATTTATGAATGTGTGAAAATGTGTGTGTCTGGGGGTTGCTGTCATACCACTACACAGCAACCTGGACATGATTGTTTTCACTTGTAATTAGTTCTGTATAATTGCATGTCAATGATTATTGTCATGATTACTGTGCATGACTTATTTCTCAAAGAGGCAGGATGTAGATCAGAGTGTGTGTTGTGACTTTAAGAAGCATTTTAAAGTGAGGGCACGTTCGTATAAATAGAGAGCATGTGCAGGCAGCAGTGCCATTTTGTGTGAACAGCCAGAGTGTTAACATGTATGAGTACAATAGTCAGTCTGTTTATAAGTTTATTTAAGTTTACATTACTAAGCCTCAATCCTGATGTGTTTGTATGTAATGAAGCTGCTTGAACCGAACCCACAACTGTTCGTCTGTTTTATCCTGACCGGATGAGCGACACAGTTCTTTCAGTGACCTATGACCCAGCAGCTATTCTTTTTACGTATGTTTTGTATTCAGAGAATTCATCAAAAAAGTGAAACTAATCACATTACTTTTGTGATTGGACCTCAGACTACAGAATGCACAGAAAAGTAAAACATTCCTTACTGAAATCAGTAAAAGGACCTCATTGACATGGGGGGGTCTGCTAAAACACCCACAGCATGAGGACTTTGTACACACACACACACACACACACACACACACACACACACACACACACACACACACACACACACACACACACACACACACACACACACACACACACACGTATACTAACTCTACTGTTACAGAACTACAGTGCAATCAGAACTTGCAACTGCCAGGACCTAGTGAAATTTATCTTCAACATACCATACTGAAATCACTTCTGTTGGGCTGCTGAAAACTAGTCGAGTAGCTAAGGCACTGAGACATAGTTAACAATGCTGGCTACCTATAACTGAAGAATCATAGTCAGAGATAAATCCATGTCTATGTATTATTAAAAGTGGGTGTAGCAGATGAAAATCTCTTGTTTTTCACAAAGCTACTTGCGTGACAGTAGAGGTTACTTAGACTGCGTTGCTATACTCTGCTCTGTTGCTATAGATATGATTAGTTACATAGGAGTTTAGGTGAAGATGTGAAACAACTATACTATATGAACTGATGGTTAAATCACTATTCTGACATCACGTCTAGCAATTACATGACCATAAAAAAAACAAAAAAAACACTTGTACTGAGTTAGTCTTAATTACTGATAGATGAATAATAGCTTTCTGAAATGTCCTTTCTTATAGAAGGATAATTGGAGGCAAGCAATTATTTGAATATAACATAGGAGGATTTGTTTTAACTTTACTTTGTTGAGAAACAAGTTCTACAATGATGGAAAGCACTTTAAACAATACAGGCCCAAGGATACTTTTGCTGAGAAAATTCAGTGTACTGTAGTTTCAGACATTCTGCCTTCTCTTGGGAGCTAAGTTTTCTTAAAGAACATGCTGGACAAACACTGGCACTAAAGACATCATACAACAATTACAAGAGTAATTTATCAGACAAGTGTACAACTTAGAAATAATAATTATCCTTCCTCGCACTACAGATGTGAAAGCTTAGCTTCTGAAATCGTACTCCGTAGCATTGATTTAGTATGAAAATGGAGAAGTAAAAGAAGGAGGGAACTTTGGAATTATTAGGATAGGTGATTCTGATTTCTACCCTTCTTTTGGTATCTTGCCAAAATTCTGCAAGAGTTAACTTTTCCATCAGGTAGGGGTATAAACTGTGATGACAACAAGATTTAGAAGTTGCATTTTATGGTGGCAAACAGGTAAACACTTTGATGGATTCTGTTAGCAACATTGGTATGTTGCAAGTTCTAATTCTGTCACATAAAAAAAAAAAAAACAGTCAGACATGTTAGCCATCAGAAGGCCTCAGAAGGAAGCAAAATTCAGTTTATTTGCTTGTACATTAAAAGATAGACTCTGTGATTTCCATGCTGTGGATACTGTGGGAAGATTGTTTTTTTCTGGCTTTCGTTGTCATAAGAGTGATATAAATACTTCTATGGCATGAAAAAGGAGAGCTTATCATTGCAACTACAGCAGAGTATTGTAGCTACAAAGAAAATAAACACATTTATTTTTTTTTAATTCACCTTGGGGTACATGGCAAATATGTGGATATGCTGTTTTCTTCAATCAGTATTAATGCTATTTCATTTTCCATACAGCATAGACTTTAAGTATTAATTACATCTTTTATAAGTATGCTACTGGACTGACACAGTGACATCATCTCTGGGCTTCAGCTTCTTTTGTTATTCTTGTTTATATGTTAGTTTAAACTCTTCACATTAAAACGGAAACTCAGAAACTGAGCAGAGGGGAGGAAATGGTAAAATATAACTAAGGAATTCTCTTCTGCATTTACAACAGCCACATGTTATAGTTTTAAAATTCAGGATAATCAGAGCAGTACAGCTATTTACATTAAAATGAAGGTCAAAGGTTGCTTAAGATAGAGACTAGCCCCAAATAAATAACATTAATCAGGTATTTGCTACGTCCTTTTGACTATGAAAATAACATTTCAAATGTAGGTGATGCTCCTGCTTTTAGTTCTAATCTTAAATATGCTTAAAATGTGTTTGAATTTCTGCATGTGGCTAGTTAATTAATTGTGCTATTATTACATTTTTCTTCCACATAGTTGAAGCAAAATGTTATACAGTATCTGCAGAATCATCCAAGACTCATTTTCCACCACCATAATTTGCTGCCCATACATCATTAGCATTTACACATTATTAGCTGTGTTTATAGCTATGTGATAATGCTTTTACAGTAAGAGTTGATACCAGTAAATCATTTACATTCATTTTGAAGGTCACGACACTGGAATTATGCATCAGTCCCAGTCTTTCAAGTGCTTAAAAGTCCTTCATGTTTTAAAAAGCAAAATCACTGACCTTCTTGAAGCTATTATTAAGTATCTTTATCAAGTCTCATCAAATTATATTTACTCCTACAGACCCCTATGGTACAGTTGTGATAAAAGATAAAATCACTCACTTGCATGATACAGCTCATCCTCTTCTGAGTGTTTACAATTTCTGGATACTTTACTTTAGTTTGCTGTTTAAGTATTAATGCTTTTCCAGGTTCTCTTTAGCAACGCAGAATGACTGGAACATTAATTCTGCATCTTGACTGGAAATGTTCTTCTGACATTTAAGAAACTGAAAGTTTTTTTTTTTTTTTTACTGTTAGCCAGGATAAGATTAACAGTGTACAGTAATGATTCTCAGGAGCAGACAGGATCAATAACAAGGCTAATTAACTTGCTTATAGTTATATGATCTATAAGTGGAGGCTGTAGAAATAAAATCCATTTTTGTCTACAAATTTACATGATATCCAAACTCATTCTCATGCCAGTGAAATTTTTCAAAAAATGCTACTTAGGTATTATTACTGCTTCCATATTTGTGAGTAAATTGTATAGATTTACTGAAGATTCCCAGTTCCCAAAATATTTTTCTTTTAATAATCAACATATAGTTTTATTTACATGGGTTATGTGCATATAGTTTCAATAGAGGACAATGTGCATGTTTCAGAACACA
This sequence comes from Protopterus annectens, assembly GCF_019279795.1. Taxonomy (NCBI): domain Eukaryota; kingdom Metazoa; phylum Chordata; order Ceratodontiformes; family Protopteridae; genus Protopterus; species Protopterus annectens. The sequence continues at coordinate 1,120,002,731 of NC_056727.1, forward strand.
CTGAAAATTGCCTATTGTATGATAGGTTTTCTTGAACTCTTTAGATAAATAAGCCATGCATTGTGATGATTTTATGTACTTATTCAAATATGCTCTAAATAAATTATTATACAGCATATATTTTCACCCTCACCCTTAGCTATTAGGCTTCCCCAGCCAGTCCCTTATTGAGCCATTTGTCTCTCTCAGGGCAAGAGCCAGCCTCGTTATTCTCCAGACAAGATGACAGCTCTGTCTCCTATTTGCTCCCTAGCTGAGGTGAGAGCTAATCTTCCACTTGTTCCCCTTTGGAGGCGAGAGACTCAAACTGCTAGGACATCATTCCTGTCAGGGTTTCTTTCCTCCCTCCCTAACTTGTTCCCTACCGAGGCCAGTTGCTTTTGCTAAGCCTTGGCCTAATAAGTCCTTAAGCTGGTTTCTGCATGCAACCAAGAATGCCCTACTAGCTCTATAGATGCCAAAAGCCACACCAACTTGATAGCTGCTTTTAACATGAGGGTTATGATCTGTTCTCTTATTGTAACAATCTTAATATGTGTTCAAGACATGGATGCCCAGAAATTCACCTTGAGAGTGAAGCTCATGAGGTAAATCTTGGCATCCATGTCGCGAACATATAATAACTGGTTATGATCAGTGAGACCTGATCATAACTCTTTGTAGTGAATGGAGTTTTATTTAATCCATGTACTACCAATTACAACAGAAAAATGTGCAAAATGTTTTACCAGTTCTGAAAATCAGTAAAGCTCTTAGCAAGTGCTGTCACATAGACAGCAAGTGAATATAAATAGAAGAAAAAATCAGGGGCAGTTTTAAATGCTGCTGTAATTTAGTTAAAAGAGTTACTTACAGACTGACATCTGTAAACTTCTTTGACTAGACAAAAATATGAGGCAAGATATTTAGGGGCAGTTGAGAGTGAAGGAACATCCCTTGTGAGACACAGATATAACAGCACATCGGGGATCTGTAACAATTGTTACACACCTCTGAAAACTCTATTATGATCAGGTCTCAGGCTACAGAATCACTTTACAGGTTTGTCTCTTTTCTGATTTTGGAGTGTACATGGAGCTCCATGCACTACAATACCTTAACACTCCTGCTGGGTTGAGTGGTGTGGTGACTAACATGCCATCATCATCCCCATGAAAGGATGGACCAGTGCTAGCTACTCACTGCACCCCTCCTGCAATTGTCATTCCATAGCCTAGGCCAATAATGAGTCCTGAATCATCTGGGTTGCACTTAGGGCTTTATCTCTCTGCACCACAGGGCTGAGGCCAGGTACAGTATATTTTATGTTTCAAGAAATGAAAGAAGGATTTCTGCTTAAGAACTAGTTGTTCTCCTGTGCAGATAAACATTACCAGATAACTAGTGTCTGTAAATTTCTACTAAAATAATGTTTAATGTAAAATTAGTGCTCTTAACACCATATCTGCAATTGAAAGAATGGGTAAGACAAAATAAATAGACCAGTAGTATTTCATTACATTTGATAATGTTTTAATTGCACTGTGTTCAGCTCCATATTCAAGTTGATCTGTGCTGTAATGATTTAGCATATTTAAAAGTGATTATTAAAAGTACTTCCCATTTCAAAATGTTCCCCTATTTTTTTCTTTGTAGGTTTTGAAATGTGTAATAAAGAAATTATTGCTGCTATTTCATTGGTACATTGGACTATGACGTGCTTTAGATATAAGCCACTGAAGGCATTCCTTCATTTCATTTGAAACATGAACAGTGAATTTTTATTGCTTTAATGAAGTAAGTCAGAAGATGAACAACTCATTTGCAGCTGGTTCCGGTCTCATGTCAGTAAATAGTAGTACAGTTAATGAACACCAGTGATTTTTAGTCAAATGTGAACATGTACTACCAGTGGATTTTGAAATTATGAGAAGGAAACAGAATCACAGAGAAAGTAAATCATATCAAATTGTTATTTACTGATTGCTATTTTTTGGTTGTAAGACTGTCAAACTATGTTGCTTTTCTGCAGTTTAAGTTAAGAAAGTTGCTTTCTGATGCAGTTTTACAATGAGATGGGTGAGTAATATTTGAAATGTATGTTCTGTTAGAAGTACTGCCATGGCATTCAGTGAAAATCAAAGGTATTTGGTGGACACTATCCAGATTTCACAGTTGTTGCTTATAACATTTTAAGAGAACCAGACAGGTAGATAGCCCACATACACACACACACACACACACACACACACACACACACACACACACACACACACACACACACACACACACACACATATTGCACGTATCCGCATAAACACATACGTATGAACAGATGCACAAAACACAATCATTCTTTATAGTTCCTAAATCCAATTTATTTATTTTATTTGTGCAGGTAATAGAAAGGGGCCACAAGGACCCTTATCTAGCTGTGACACAGATACATAGTATTAAATATGAAAAAACTATTACCCCTGGATTCAGCAAGCTCTGCACGGTGTGCAGGACTAGTGCAGGAGCTCCAGCAGGCAATATGTCTGCCGTACAATCCAGGAATAAGCTGTAGGGATGTGCACGAGCGCTCCTGCACTAGTCCTGCACGGACTCAGCCCTTGTATGCAAATTACCCCATTTGCAGGTGAAATCCATGCAAATGAGGTGAATTTGTGATCCAGGAAGCTGGCCATGCAGCACTAGTGCAATCTGCAGAAATGCACTCGGCCAGTAACTGAGTACATTTCTGCAAACTACAAAATGGAGCCATGACAGCTCCAAATAAAGGGTGGATATCATGTAGAAAGCATGCCAATGGCCAAATATATGGTCACTGGCATGGACAACAGTTGCAAAAATAAAAAAAATCAACTTTTATTTTTTTTTTTAGCCGATCCCAGCTGTTTAAGCGTAGGGCAGCAGCGTGCAAACGGGATCGGGCTAAAAATAAAATAAAAACCCTAAAATAAGCATTCTAACCAAAATCACTATTTTGCCATTATACTCAATGGCAGGCAGAAGACAACATGGCCAGTAAATAGTGGTTGCCAAGGGGGGAGGCGCAGTGTGGGACCTGCAACTATGCATCAGCAGGCAATCCTATGCAAATGAGGGGAATGATACTGAATCCCAGATTTCCCCTGCATGCTAGTCAGCACCTAACAGTGTAAGAGCAAGAATAGTTGGTGCAAACCTAGGAGTTAGCTGAGATCATAGGGGGGTGTCAGGCATACTGTAAGCGGATTGGAGCCCTGTGGCTTGGGTTTGCCATTAGCTTAGCAGAGCTAAGCAAGGGGGTGTGTCTGAGACTGCCTAGCACTCTTTACATTGCCTAAGCAGGTGTGCCCGCCGCTCACCGGGTTTTAAAGGGAAAAAAAAGTAAACCAGGAAATAGCATCTCTGTGCACATTTGAGCACTGTGTTTGTGCGGCGCACCCCCTGGCTTAAACAGGAAGGCAATGGGAATGGAAAACAGCAGTAGGAAGGTAATCTAGGAGAACTAGCATAGCTGGCAGGTGAAATCTATCAGAATCAGCCAATTACACAGGCAGCAGACCAGCCCAGCCCAGAGCACTACTATAAACTATGTAAACACCTTCCCCTCTGTTTTTTCCCACATACTCTACACCACCGGTGTATACAAGCAGGGAACTTTTAACAAACAAAAACAACAAAATGATAGGGCCTGCAGCAGCTATCAGACATCAACATGTGGAAGAGGCAGAGGATGGTGAGGATGAGAATACTGTCGACCAACCCACAGTGAGGAGACAGAGAAGGGTGTACAGACCCAGGGCAACCTACTAGGGCCTACAAAAGCTGGAGATAGTGGAGCACTATAGGGTGGACAGGGACCTCCTACAGCAAATTGATGAGCTGTGCCGGCCATGCCTGACACACAGAACTAACAGAGGATAACCCATCCCAGTGGATACCAAGGTATGTGTAGGCCTAGGAATACTAGCCACAGGTACCTTCCAAAGCCCAACTGGGGATACCATGGGGATCTCACAGGCATCAGCATCCAGGGTATTCCACCAGTTCCTGAATGCCATGTCAGCACATGCCGGTGAGCACGTATATTTCCTCAACCCCCGTGAGGTGTTGGCCAGCAATATGCGTCTCTTCCACCAAATAGCAGAATACCCTGAGGTAGTGGGTGCTATTGACTGCATACACATATGCATCAAAGCACCACCCGGTGATCGGGGTAGGGTCTACATCAACCGCAAGGGCTTCTCCTCCATCAACCGCCAGGTCATGTGCAATGCCCAGGGGATTATAATGAATGTGTGTGCTGGCTGCCCTGAAAGCTATCACAATTCTCACATTTGGCATCTGACACAGCTGTACCAGAGATTTGCCAATGGGGACATCCCTTATGGTCACCTAGTGGGGGATGCTGGTTACGCACTGGAGCCGTGGCTGATGACACCCATCAGAAATGCACATACACCCAAACAAGAACTCCATAATGATGCACACGCACAGACCAGAATTATAATAGAGCATGTGTTTGGGATGCTCAAGTCACGGTTCCAGTGCCTAGACACATCCGGTGGAGCCTTGCAATACTCACCAGCTACATGTACTCAAATTGTCATCGTATGTGCCATGCTACACAGTATGATCCTGCAGAAATAGGTGCAGCAGGAACAGCACGGGTCAGGCCCACACAGCCCCTCACCAATGCCAAGGCCTGCACAGGCACAGAGTGACTCAGAGGAGGAACGACCTGAGCCTGCCCCTTTAGGCAGATGGAGGCAGGCCCAGTAGCCCTGGTCTTGGCAAAGAGGCAATGCATAGCACATACACTGACACAGTAGGGACCCAGAGAATGACACCTCTCTCTGACTTACACATACAGTCAAAGGGATGCCAAACATGACACTACCTGTGCTCAACAATGTATAGGGAGTGTACTATGTGCATCCAACATAGGCAGCCCTCCAGAACCATCCTCAATACTGGCACACCCACAAGGTAAGTCAGTCTCCTTACCAGTTGCCGAATGGAGTAGTATGTGTTGTTACTTGTATCTATGGTATGGATGTAAGCATACAAGGGAATCAGGTGGCTGAATGGGATTCCAGCAGATAGTAGACACCTATAGTGGTAGCATGAGATCTGTAACAAATACTGGTGTCACCATAGTAGCCAGTACTACACATGGTGACAAAACCTACTGTAGGAAATGTGCTGGGCCACATGTGTGTCCATATGACACACGCATGCCAGTCAGGGAGATTCACATACCCAACAACAGTCTCAGCCAGCAGGACAGGTGTAGACAAACACAAACAAAGGCTGTGCTAAGGCCTCTGAATGATGCCTATGGGTAACCTCCCCTCCCAGGCCTACACAGACAGACTTCATCAGGTCAGGCAGTGGGATGTTAGTTCTGAAGGGTAAGCAGTCAGAAACTAATATATAGGTCAATCAAGCCTAGGACCTGTAGTACACTGATATGCCTCTAGTCAGCATGATAGGTTAGAAAACAGAATGAAATGGAGTACCTGGCATACCAGTACAGTCATAGCAAATGTGTACAAGTGTCAGGTGTGCCCCCCCAATCCCATGTAGAAATGTAGAAACAGTCAAGTGTGCCCACCCCAATCCTGTGTAGACATGTAGAAACAGTCAGGTGTGCACCCCAATCTGGTGCAGAAATGTAGAAATAGTCAGTTGTGCCCCCCAATCCTATGTAGACATGTAGTAACAGTCAGGTGTGCCCCCCCATCCTATGTAGAAATGTAGAAACAGTCAGGTGTGCCAGAGTCAATCCTGTGTATAAATGTAGAAACAGTCAGGTGTGCCCCCTCCCACAATCCTGTGTAGAAATGTAGAAACAGTCAGGTGTGCCCACCCCTCAATCCTATGTAGACACGTAGAAACAGTCAGGTGTGACCCCCGCCAATCCTGTGTAGAAATGTAGAAACAGTCAGGTGTGCCCCCCCCCAATCCTGTGTCGAAATGTCGAAAAAGTCAGGTGTCCCCCCCCAATCCTATGTAGGAATGTAGAAACAGTCAGGTGTGCCCCCCCAATCCTACGTAGAAATGTAGTAACAGTTAGGTGAGCCCCCCCAATCCTATTTAGAAATTTAGTAATAGTCTGGTGTGCCCCCCAATCCGATGTACACACATTGTAAAAGACAGGTGTGCTCCCTGAAATCCTATGTAGAAATGTAGTAACAATCAGGTGGGCCCCCCCCCTCCAATCCGATGTAGACATGTAGTGACATGTATGTGTAGGTATAATGCCAGTGGAGCACAGATGACCAGAGGTGGTCAAGGTAGCAGGATAGATTGTAGCATTTGTACAATATGCAGGTATGTGTGTGTTAGGTTGGTGTGTGTTTCATATTGTATGAGAGTGGTCAGTATGTATGAATGTTGAGGTTTGACCTGGTGGCCATTGCCCACTACTGCCTATGACAGGACCAAGTCCTCACAACTGCAGTGCCAAAGGCAATTCCCCCAGTATAACATGTGCAAGCAGTAAGCCATTGTAAATGTATGGTGGTAATATGTGTCACCATCTGAAAGATGGACATGGCATGACTGTTGGGCTACATATACAAGCATTACACAGGGAAAAGTAACCCAGACATACAGTATACGATGTGTAACCATGAAATGTACATACAGGTATGCATCACATTATCTGGGCTTGTAGTAGGGAATACTGATGTCATCCGGCCTAACACTTGCAGATCACAAAGGTGATAGCACTGATGTATTGGAAAACGGCTTATGTCCCTGCACAGGCCAGCATAACTAGAATGCCCCATGCATATCTGTGAGTCAGATGCAAGTAGTGTCCATAGCACACATGCACCCAGCTCACCCAAACACCACCCACAGGTACCTCTCTAGTCGTATCCCTGCTGCTGGGAATGGGTACGATATGACCCCCACCTGTGTATGGCAATAGTGAAAGAATGCAGCATGCAGTGCAGGTGTCCCATGCAGGTGTGTCCCTAGCTGTAAGTAGCACCCTGCCAGCATCCACACCACCTGATCAATACTGATAGAAAGTATTGGCATGAATGCCTAGCACACCTACCCAGTCACCCCAGGGGAATATACTGTATGGCAGTCTGGGACTGTAGGACTGACAGAATGCAACAGCCTGCTACAGCTGGCCTGCATCACCACCAAATGGCCTACAGGCCTCTGTGAAAGGCCCGTGTCTCACCCATACTGCCAATGTATATTATGTCATGGACACCCAAATAACATAACACACTCCACATAAGCCATATGCAAGGCCATGTGGACAAACCACAGTAACATGTCCATCATGTCCCACTGCATGAACTGTGGACCAACACCAAAACACAGCTGTGATGAGGTGATCAGAGAATGTATGCATAATGTATGGAAGAGGCTCGAATAATAGAGGGGGGTGGGAGCATGGGCAGCATGGAATGTGCAATGTCCGACACACAGCCATGTGCACATACTATCCCTGGCTGCAAACACAAAAATTGGTGGCTACAAACCCGCCCATACACCACAATAGGGGTAATGTCCTGACTTATGATCCCTGCCTCTGGGAAACCTGTGTGAATCTGTACAGCTGTAAGGTATTGCCACAGCAGGATAAGGCCATACTGTCACGTCAATGGGTGTACAAGTGTGGGATCCTCTGCCAGCACTGTACCAAGGTGCTGAACTGGATAGACAGACCCAGCAGCAAGTGTCTTCAGCTCCCCCTCCAGAATGGCATAACTTTCCATGAATATGTAGGAGTTTGACCACAATACTGTACACAGTTTCATTCACCCTGTGTTCCCCAGGACATCACTGTGAGCAGAAATGTCCACCTGACAGTACTTGAGGACATAAAACATCACAGTGTATAACAGTACACATGTCTGAATATCTCTGCTAACACCAGTACCACATAGCAGAAGCAGCACAGACAAAATCACCAACAGTACACACTATCCCTTGCACAGTTTGACCTCATATTCCTAACTGATCTACAGATATCCTGCAGAAACAGTTTGCTACCTGTAGGTGTAGAACACAAAGGTCTGCACTGCAGTACAAACTACCTGGAGTGGAGCCACACATTCAATACAGAAGGGCATACTGGGCATACTCAAATGTATTTTCAAATGAAATTAAGGCAATGTCAGACAGCAACATACTGAAAGGTCATACTGGGCATGGTCATACACTTAGACAAATGAAGCCCATATCTGCCAACAACAGTGGACCATACATATTTGACACTTGCAGATGTTAGTGCATACAATCCTCAGTATGCACCAGTCATGCTTTGCACACACATTGGATAGGAATACACACATATATCCAAGGACAACACACTATAATATGCCAAAAATACACATACATAGATGTGTGGAAGAGAGTGACAGTGACAAAGAGCCTTCCAACACGAGGTCTGTCCCACCCAGCACACAGCCAAATGGCTACAACCGCATGATGTGTAAATGTCATTCACTGTAGAAATTAGCCACTGGTATCCCTCAGCATTACAGAATCTGTAGTGCAAGTGGTAGCTGTGCAACATGACTGTACAAGGCAGTAGTCATCTAGCAGTTGTATACACGTACCTGCGGAATATAAAACTATGTGTGCCTGAGTGTGGTGTGTCTACCTCTAGATGAATGGGTTATGGCCCATGCACACATATTGCCCTCCCCATAGCCCTACTATGACAAGCCTGCTGATGTCATTCACTTTGAAATACACTTTTGGGAAAGAGTAGCCCAATAATTTGTGTGGTGTGTTCTATAACTGAGTAACGCTGTAGTGTAATAAACTAGTTAGGTAAGAGTTCTAATCACAGACATGGCAGTTTTGTGTGTGTGTGTGTGTGTGTGTGTGTGTGTGTGTGTGTGTGTGTGTGTGTGTGTGTGTGTGTGTGTAGGGAGCAATGTTTTTTAGGCTAGTCACACTCACTGCAATTCAAATGCCCTACTTTGGCAAGGCTGCCGATGTCATTCATGTTGAAATACACCTTTGGGAAAGGAGTAGCCCAGTAATCTCCATGGAACGTCTTATAACTGTGTAATGCTGTAGTGTGATAAACTAGTTAGGTAGGAGGTCTAATCCCAGACATGGCAACTGTGTGTGTTTGTGTGTATGTGTGTGTCTCTGTATAGGGAGCAATGTTTTTAGGCTAGTCACACTCACTACAATTCAAATGCCCTACTTTGGCAGGCTGCTGATGTCATTCACTTAGAAATACACCTTTGGGGAAAATGTAGCCCAGTAATCTCCGTGGCGCATTCTGTAACTGTGTAATGCTGTAGTGTGATAAAGTAGGTAAGAGTTCTAATCCCAGACATGGCAACTTTGTGTGTTTGTGTGTGTCTCTGTCTGTGTAGGGAGCCATGCTTTATAGGCTAGTCACACTCACTACAATTTAAATGCCCTACTTTGGCAAGGCTGCTGATGTCATTCACTTAGAAATACACCTTTGGGAAAGGAGTAGCCCAGTAATCTCCAGGGCATGTCCTATAACTACGTAATGCTGTAGTGTGATAAACTAGTTAGTAATCAAACAACACGAATTATAATAATAAACACACCAAACAGCCAGTAGTAGCAGCAATTCTCCTTATATTTCCAAGACCTGGTACCTCGGCATCTCGCCTTCAATGGGTCACAATACATTACAAAAAGTAACAGTCTTTATATACACATTGATTATAACAATCATTCAATTAATTAAGCAATTAGCCTCAAAAATGGAGGGAAAAAAACTTTTAAGTTATATTTAATGAATTAACTACTTTTCTCATCAAACATATCCCAATATATTAATGTAATTCCCAAATTTACTAAAGACTATTTTATTAAATATATTTCTCATATTATAATATGATTTCAACAATGTGTATTAAATTACAAAATGCAGTGAAATATTTAAATACTAAACGAACATTAATATTGCCTCATGACACTTTACACCATAAATTAGTTAAATTTCAAATCCCTAATTCTAGATTCAAGCCATAAGGCCTTAATGTATTAAATTTTAGAATCATCTTAGTTTCAAGTTCTAACAATTTATCACAAATATTATCACCTATAATACAATGAGGCTTACCTAATATACTAAATTTTAAACAATCAAATTTTCCCTCATGCGTCTCACAAAAATATTTCGCAACCGGACTGAGAGCACTAGAATTCCTAATGTCCCTTAAATGTTCTAAAATTCTCAATCTTACCACTCTTTTAGTTTGCCCAATATACCACATATTGTGACAACTACACCCTAATATATACACAACACCACTAGATCTACAGTTGAAATAATACATAGGATTGATAAACTAGTTAGGTTGGAGTTCTAATCCCAGACATGGCAAGTGTGTGTGTGTGTGTGTGTGTGTGTGTGTGTGTGTGTGTGTGTGTGTGTGTGTGTGCGTGTGTGTGTGAGTCTGTCTGTGTAGGGAGCAATGGTTTTTAGGCTAGTTACACTCACTACAATTTAAATGCCCTACTTTGGCAAGGCTTCTGATGTCATTCACTTTGAAATACACCTTTGGGAAAGGAGTAGCCTAGTAATCTCCGTGGCGAGTCCTATAACTGCATAATGCTGTAGTGTGACAAATTAGTTATGTAGGTATTCTAATCCCAGACCTGGCAACTGTGTGGTTGTGTGGGTGTGTGTCTCTGTCTGTGTAGGGAACAATGCTTTTTAGGCTAGTCACACTCACTACAATTCAAATGCCCTACTTTGGCAAGGCTGCTGATGTCATACACTTTGAAATACACCTTTGGGAAAGGAGTAGCCCAGTAATCTCCATGGTGCAGCCTATAACTACGTAATGCTGTAGTGTGATAAACTAGTTAGGCAGGAGGTCTAATCCCAGACATGTAAGTGTGTGTGTGTGTGTGTGTGTGTGTGTGTGTGTGTGTGTGTGTGTGTGTGTGTGTGTGTGTGTGTGTGTGTGTGTGCCTCTGTCTGTGTAGAGAGCAATGCTTTTTAGGCTAGTCACACTCATCACAATTCAAATGCCCTACTTTGGCAAGGCTGCTGATGTCATTCACTTCGAAAAACACCTTTGGGAAAGGAGTAACCCAGTAATCTCCGTGGTGCATCCTATAACATCGTAATGCTAGAGTGTGATATAGTACTTTGGTAGGAGTTCTATTCCCTCACATGGCAAGTGTGGATGTTTGTGTGTGTTTTTCTTTGTCTGTGTAGGGTGCAATGCTTTTGAGGCCATTCACAGTCACTACAACCTCAATTGACCTTCTCTGGCAAGCCTGCTGATCTCATTCCCAGTGAAATACATCTTTGGAGAGGGAGTACTCCAGTAATCTCCATGGCACGTCCTATAACTGCATAATGCTGTAGTGTAAGAAACTAGTTAGGTAGGAGTTCTAATCCCAGACATGGCAAGTGTGTGTCTGTGTTTGTCATTCATATCATGTGTGGAGGTTGCTGTGAGTGTGTAACAACGGGACTCATTGTGGAGTGGGTTTTGCAAATTTCTTATATGATGGCCCTATTATATGTCACAATGTTCACCTTACAAGGATAGCAGATGTGAAATAGCCAAGAGGCTGGAGAGCCAATACATACCTCTACATGTGACATCAAAGCCTGGCAAACAAAGTTAGCAACCCTTATATTACCCAGGGAACAGTCTCAACCCATGTCTCATACACAAACACACTGGCCTAGACAACAACCTCTATGTTGGTAGTACCCTGCATATTGCCCATAGATAGTAACAATGGTGTGATTGCAGTGGACTACAGAGGGCATGGCACCATGTCCATCAGTACAATTGGCACTTACATGCAGACAGTGTGCCTTCACTATGTTCCCCACTGGATGCCTGCAACACCTGTGGTGCCAGCAAATGTGACCCAAAAATGACATACCATGGCTTAAACACATGCCCTGTATAGACAGATGCCACTGACACCAGGGAATACCTGTATCATGCTATCAATGTAGGTGCAGGGTCAACCTGCTGTCCATTACCAGTTCCCACCACATGAGGCCAGGACTGGCACATCTGATGATAACAATCTGTGTACACAACATGGGCCAGACACCCCAGGTACAGTTCCACATGTCAGTGTACATACATGTGGGATGTGTGCCATCCTAGACAGTGTCCATGTCATGGACTAAAGAACACATACATGGAAAGCATTGCACAGTAATGGCCACACACAATAGTTACCCAGGTGACTGGATGGAGAATACAATACCCACCTGTGTGGGCCAATCCAGACACTACACCCCTGAGCCACACTGTAGACCATTTTCATGTGGCCTGATTCCAAGGTATACCCCTCACCTAGCCTTGTATAGCTTTCTGGCACAGACAACCACTACACACCTGTGAAGCAATGAATGCATGCATGCATGTCAGTACTGGCACCCTGTGTCTGTGTGTGTGGTGTATGATGCTTTTGACCACATTCACACTCACTACAACTCCCATTGGCATAATGAAGCATGCTGTCTGATGTCAGACACCTTCACATACCCTTTGCCCATATATCCTCCAGATAATCCCTGTGGTGCATGTGATACCTGCACATTACTGTATTGTGACAAACTAACTAGTTAGGAAGTGTATTCCTGACCCTGCCAAGTATGTCAATGTCTGTGAGTCCCTGAGGGTGTGTGGCTGTGTTGACGCTGACACTTGCTCATGTGGACAGGCACGTGTACTACACCTACCGTATCGCTACCATATCACTGTTGCAGATGTCACTCACCATCACATATACATTTGGACATCTCCTCAACATATAAGCTATGTGGTGCATGCAATAACTGCATAGACATGTGACAGCAATATATAGTCAGTCAGGGGTTTGAAACCCTGTACTGGTAGGTGTGTGACACAAACAAGCTTAGGTTTTACTCTCCCACCCCCTCCCTGACTTACTTATTCTCTGTCTATCTCTCTTACTCCCTCTCTGGTGGATGTGAAGAACTACATCTGCTTTGCTTAGGCAGCAGCTTGTGTTTTGTAAGTGATGCTCATGATCAGCTGATGACCTCTGCACAAATTGCAGCCCTCCTCTAGCCGATTGCATGTGGAACAGCTGTGGTAACATTCCCATAGCCAATTGCATGGAAACACACTCTGATATCTAGGAACATCATGTTGGTGTTTGGCCTTTTCGTTCGCTGTGAGCAGGACCTAGATCTGGTGTTTAGAAAACAGCATCACAGATGGATTTGGGATTTACCTCTAACAACATACACTGTGGATACAGGCCAACACATAGGAGGAGAATGTGCCTGACATGACTACAGAATGTAAGTGTTGCTATTCTGCATTTGGAGTAATGTCGGTTTAACAGGGTGTGTGTGGTTATGACTGGTCTACATGTTTTCATAATTGTCATGACAGTGCTATGTTTTTGAGGAAACCCCTATCTGTAGGGTCATCTGCAGACTGGGCAGTGTGTGGTGCCTTTTGTTTCCTGTGTTACTCAAAGAAGACCTATCTGAGAACTGCAGAAGCATAGTGTGAGGATTGCAGTCAGTACATGGTGACAGCCATGAGAGTTACTGACTTCATATCCCACACAGGGCATATGTCACAACAAACCCTGTTACAACAGTAAATTTATGAGGTTATCACAGCAACATGTCAACATTGGCCCTGTGTTTGTGCCTCCAGTCACAACTCTGTCAACCTTGGTACATCTGTCATGCAGTAAGAGGTGCATATGTTCTGTACACCATTATTTACTGACATCATATCTGATAACAAGCCAATGAGATATCAGACTGCTACACATGCTATGTATAGTAGGGGTATATTTGAGGACATAACTTGAGCATTCTGTGGTTGTGTGTACAGTACTGAGGTCTGCGTACTTATGGTGATTGTCGACAGTGTGTGTATTGCGAATATGTACCTTGGCCTGTGTACAGACTGTGGTAGATGTCACTGTTCTTGGTCCTGTTCTATATGATGTTACATGCTGCTCCAGTGTATGGTGCCCTATCGGCTTACATGTTTGTAGGGCCAAACACACACATGTCCCATACCACAGACAGGCATAGGACCACACTGTGTAGTGGCCCAGTATATGTAGGGCTAGTGTGTGAGTGGCACATAAGAGGATGGTGTTGATCAGACAGTCCATATACTGTAATATTAAGCTAGCTTACCATATGTGGCTGTGGCTGTGTTCATATTGGTTGTGGGTATGCACTTTCACACAGGTGTCTGTTACTCTGTGCTGTGACATGCCTGTAGAGCCTGCTATATTTGCAGGTACATGTGTATTCCCCCATAAGAAATGTAGACCAGTGTTGTGGCAGTCTGCCTGTAGTTTGCACAGTGCTTTGTTACATGCCTAGCAGCTTAGTGTACTTACCCAGTGTGATGTTATGTCCAGATATTTGCCAGATGTACTGCTGCCAAGCCACCATAACTGTCACGTATTTCTGACAAAGCAGTGGGATGCTGTACAGATGTATGTCACTAACTACTGGGTAGTATGCGGCCATGTGATCTCTGCACCAGTGGTTATTATGTGCCAGGACAGACAGGAGTGTGTGAATGCATAACCTATGTGGCACATGTGTTCCAGTATTTACGTGATATACTCATCTACATGGCTGTTAACATCCACATTGTCAGGCTTGGTCCACATGTCTTGCACTAAGGGGTTCTGTGTATACCTCTGGACTGACCAGAGTGTGGCAGACTGTCCACATTTATTGGCCATATCTCTGCTGTAGTTCACAAGATCATTACTGTGCTAGCAGTGGTACTGTACTATGATGTCCTTAGGATGTCTGTCAGTATCCAATGGCACTAATGTTAAAAGAAGATGTGACCTCCTACACACGACATGTCTGTTATGACAACCCCTATTACAGTAGCAGCAGTCTACATATATGTCTGCAATACATACCTGCCATCCCCTTGCACTAAGAGGTTGGGACTACTGGGGCTGAGGCAGGACTCCACTCCATGTTCTGGACATATGGTGAACATATATGTACATATAATTATACATATATCTGTATAGATATATACACATATACATATCGACATACATATACATATCAACATACATATATGGATATATATATATATATATATATATACATACATATATAGACACTCAAATATATACATATACACAGCAATATATGTCTACACATATACAGATATAGATACATATGAACATATACTTATGGATATCTACATACATATTGACAGTAATAGGTATATCAGAATAGATATGTATGCACATATAGTTATAGATATTATCTACATATATCTACATAAATAGGCATATCTGTACACATAGGATGTGCATACATATATATCTATATATACATATATCTATATATATATATATATATATATATATATATATATATATATATATATATATATATATATATATATATATATATATATATATATATATACATATATATACAAAGAGATCTACACATGGCCATATATATGATGCACTATACAGATGTGTATCCAGACATATGTATGAATATACATGTGTATGCACATGTAGACATATATCAACATATGTATATGTATATATTCATATTCCTGACATGTGTAAACATCACAGTTGTGTATACCTTCCCAGATGTATCTCACCTTTGTCTCTAATATGTGTACATTATGATAAAATAACATATGTGATGCAACAGTCATAATAATAACAAGTACTACACATTTGTGGAAGTAAAGACAATTGTTCAATACTAATCAATATGTGTATTGACAGATATATTGGAAAAACAACAGCTGTCTTCATACTGGTCATGGCATAGTGGCTAAGTGCTGTGACTATAGTGTACAGGGTCCTGGGTTCAAGACCGGCAAGGGCTGTTCATTTTGTTGCTGGGCAGAATAAGGGCTGTCGGATGTAGAGTGGTTAAGGCAGTTTTGAGCAGCTTTAAGCAGGTTTGCATGGGTTTTCAGTGAAGCTAAGTGGTGCGAAGCTACAGGTAAACATACGGGCACTTGCACAGTGTGGGCTTCATTTACCAGTGCACAAATCAGCTTAGCTATTATATTGGAGCAATGTTGATACCTGCTAAGCGTGGCTTAGCTCTGGTCACCGGTTCTCACCACCCAGTCTGATAACATAGCAGGGTAATGACATCTGTAATAAGTGTAGGTACACAGCTATGACCACCTGCAATGATGCACCCTAGTACTGACACATGTGTACATGTACAGGATAGCAGTGTCTGTGTGTTAGCACACCTGTACTTGGGAATTCCATGAGGGCTTTCACAACCACCACAACTCCCATTGCCATAGTCAGTTGTGGCTGCTGCTGTATGGGACATTACATGTACCCTGTTATGCTCCACTCCCTATTGGCTACATGAGCTTTGCAGTACCAGCACAACAGTGTTGTACAACTGGGTCAATAGGCATGGGATACCCATTGATTTTTGGTAAGTGTGTGTATGTGTGCATGTCCGTATAACTGTAGAGTACAGCATTCCGAGGCCACATACTCCTATTACAATACCCATTGCCACACAGTAGTACAGATAGTGTTGTTGCTGCCCATAGGTGAGGCATGACAATGCAACCCCCTACTATGCCTGTGGCATGTGCATTAGATGCATATCCCTGTAGTACCACTGTTGGGATATACAGTGGGTTGTATCGCAGTCATGGGCAATGTGTGATGGTGGGTATCTCACAGTGTCATCATGGGTTTCAGGGAGTACAATATCCACTGGGGGATCTGGGTGCTGTGTACACTGTCATTACACCAAGGTACACCTGGTATATGTCCCATGTACAACTTTATGGTGACCACTGTCACCATCAACCATACAGATAACTGATACCACAATCCAGTCCAGTTATGCATGTGCTGTGTTCAGCCTACCTGTAACACATTGGACACACGGTCAAGTTAGTAAGCAACGATAGGCCCAGGTCTCTCAGATGTGTGTCTGCCTGTTATGTGTCTGTTAATGTGTATATGAAGATATGTCACACTATGTATTGTCCATATACACCCATTACACCCCCCATTAGCTTACTGTACATGTCTGGGGATGTTCTGCATGTAACATGTAACCTGGAACACACCTCACCCTAAACGCTGTGTGGTGTGTGCAATGAAAGCTACACACTTCAGTAACACTACATACCTAGCTAGAGTGTGCATGTATGTGGATGGATCTACATCAGGTTGCAGACTATACACATCCCAGCGGGTCACCTGCCCATGTGGCACAGGCAATAACTGTTATACAAACCTGTGACATGTGTTCAACTGTACCCCAGATATGTCATATCCATGGTGTCACCACAGTGCCATACCCCATTGTGGAATATGATTCTAGACCATCCTCCTGCTGACACATATGCACCTACAACACAAATGGATAACATTATGGGGACCATAATCAACCAGTGTTACTAACAGCTATAATGCATCATTTCTGGATGGCTACACTACCTGACATGTATGCATTAAACTTTACTCCTGACAACATGTTACACTGCAGTACTTTGGTACACTGTAGTACAGTCACCATGTGCATCAAACCATATTAGCCTGTCCCTGCATCAATGTCATGGATGACAGGGATGTGGCACAGGTATCATCATATGCACAGGGTGTGTTGTTGGTTTTCCAGAGGCCGAGGGTGGGCCATACATTTGACACCATGTGTGTGGGTGAAGGATGTAATGAGGTGAACCGGGCATGGTGATGTGGTGTGTGTAGGTATGGGGGTTGCCCTAGGTGTGTTCATATAGTGTGTGGGTATGTATGCACACAGTTCTGCCATGTGGCTGCCCTACACAGGTGTTTATGGACAGCTGCAGACCATACTTGGCAGGGTGTGCAGTTCATTGCCTCCAGCCATGGACATGTGGACTGTGCCTGCTAGGGGTTCCATGGGCATGTCCAGGTACAGACCTCAATGTGCTACTCTCCCCTGATGATGACAGATGTCCACTGGATCCAGGTCCCTCCTGGGACTGGCCAGGACCACGTGCTCATGGCCTGCTGTGGTGTGGTGTGGACACCCCTCCCCCACAGTTCCAGAGCTGTTACTGCCACTACGGGAGCCCCTTGATATTTTAGCATGCTCACGTTGACTGCCAGCTGTTGGTGTTGCTGGCCTACATCCATGTGGCTGTCGCCGCACTCCCACCACAAGTTCAAGCATGGACATACCATGGTCGATGAGGGTCATCATTTCACCAGACCATCTATCCATGAGCTCAGTATGAGCATGGATGGCACCAGACAGTTCTCGGACATTGTTGCTTACAGATGTGAGAGCAGCCCCCTGCAGCCTCAGGCCCTGTCTGGTGTAACTTTCCATACGTGCCTGTGCCACCATAACAGCCTGAGACATATGCCTGGTGGTACCAGTTGTGGCACATCTGCCAGGGGCATGATGACCAGTGGCCCTACCATGAGCACCCTGGGAAATCTGCCTATGTGGTTCCCTGCCGGACATCCAGCTATGCCTGCTGTGACCAGACACAGTAGGCATGGTTACCACACACTCCTGTGCACTGCCACCAAATGCCAGCTGTCCCTCCACTATGGCCACTGGTGATGGGGTATGTAAAGGCACTGAAACTGTGTGCAGGGTGTGGGTGGCTAAAAGGGGATGTCAAATGATGGCACTATTTCGGCCCTTGACAACCTCACCTGTGCCTCAACAATACTATCATCATCTTTCGTGTCTGTATGGACACCAACATCAGATTGCATGCAGGAGGGACCCTGACCCACCTTGCCACCTGTGGGGGAAAACAAGAAATGCACTTAAAGACCTGTACAGCATTGCATAACAGTACACACACACACACACACACACACACACACACACACACACACACACACACACACACACACACACACCACCTTAATACCTACCTGTTTGTGACTTTACAGACAGTCCCACATTTATTCCCATGTGTTCTCCATCCTGCATCACACTTGGTAACATACACTCATTAATACCACTCATTAATGTATCATTCCTCTAAATGCCTAGACAAGTAATCACAACACAAGATCTGTTACTCCATTACCTCCCTGACCTGAGTTGAGTGGTTTTACATGGCCTCACTGCTGTCATTCAGTTTTCACCCTGTGTATGTCTGGACATCATGAGCATGGCTCCTATATGTGAGGGGCTACTATGTTCACTCCATAATATCATGCATTGGAGTGTCTTGTGTAAGTATTGCTCAGTACATGCCAGATATGCTGCTCAATCAACCTGTCATGTGACAACTGTAATATATGGATACACTCCCTGGTGTTGTCTAGTAATTCTCCAATGCATCAGTAGTGCTGCATACATGGGTTGTCAGTCACCTTTCTGCTGAATGTGATATTAAGGGTATACCTGGTGTCTACCATCTCTCCCAATGCATGTTCCATGCTACAGACCTTATTATACTATCAGCTGCCCTGTGATTACATACATGACAAGTATTCCTGGTGTGTCATGTGTCAGTACATGTCCATGTACTGCATGATCCCAAAGGGAAGTAATGCTGTATGAACAACCCCACAATCACACATGTGCATACATGGGCACCTACACAAACACACACACGCATCCTACATGCATCACCCTCCCTCCACTTCACCAGAGTGACCCTACAGACAAAATAACCACCCACTCAGACACGCACACACACACACACACACACACACACACACACACACACACACACACACACACACACACACACACACACACACACACACACACACACACACACACACACACACACACACACACACACACACACACACACACAGTGAGGTTGCTCAATGATAGTACACACGGTCCTCCTATTACCCATCTGTCAACATGCATAACATATGGTGCACAACAGCATGAAGTGCAGCTATAGTCAATCCATGCTAGCAACCTTATACATGTGTGTGATGAATGTGCTGTGTTAATAGGTGATGCCCCTTCCCCTGGATACCGTTGTGCACAAAACCTCACAGGTGTACAACCCATTGCTGAATGTGTAGTACTGTGTCAGTTATGTCAGCTCTAATGCTCACAGCCCCTATGTTTTTCAGCAACATGTACCTGGGATGATATGTGGACAGATGTCATTTGTGAATGCCTGATGTCTGGTTTACAGATCTCAACATCAGTGGACCATGTATGACAACCATCAGAGCATACCTTGGCTATGGGGAGTGTACACACCCTTATTGATATGACACACCCTTCCCTGATCTGTGATGGGACCACATCACTGCATATATTAACAGTACATGAGCCCGATATGTAACATATGTCCTGTACATTCACATGCAGTGTCTACGGAATGTGTTAGGTGTGTGGATGCTGACCACGATGCATACACTCCATGTGTGCATATGTGCGCACACCCTTATCATGACGGTTTGTTGAACCTATTATGTGTACTACAGCAGTGACTACTCCTGGCAGGGGTATACTGGCATGGGCCATCTGCATGTGCCAGTGTATGTTCAGTCTGCCCTACACATGTCCCCCAAATCTGCATGATTGCAAGGTCTACTCATGTGCACATCACTTGGTGTTCACACACTGCCGTCACTATTGCTGTGGGGGTAGGGTTACATCTGCCATAGTTGGTATACACACTGTTGTTGCACTGTATATATGGGTGATGTTTCACACATGTCTCTACTGAAGGCCATGTCTCCCACTATTATATTACTCCTTGTGGGCACATTCAGCAATGACAGGAAGTCAGTTATCTTGCAGGTGTCTGACATACCCATCCAATACCCCATCATGGTCACCACTGTGATGTCATGCATTTAACAGCAACAATATATGCACATGTACAGCATGCATTCTGGGGAGACGTGTTAGATGTGTGCATGGAATACACCATAGCCATTACATGCCTGGTGTATTGGCAAGCATCAACATAAACCATACTCACCGGCTACAGGCTGCTGCCTTGGTGGCATACCGGAGGGACCTACATAAGAGGGTGAGAGATGCAAAGTCAGTGGCCACACCTGTGGCATTGCTACAGGGTGGGTGCAGCATTACAATACATTAACAGTACATGTCCACAATACTACCACATATGCACATCTGTTTATCAGTACTATGCAGCAACAAACTATATCTATGACATGTCAGATATGCATGTTCTACCTGTACAGATGCGGATGCATACACAACAGTTGTCTACTGATGTGCCCTCTGGCCTTACCTGCAAGCTTCTCAGCTGGTGTGTGGGTAGCACCCATCACCACAATGGTGTCCGGCAGTTGTTGGTTATGCGGGCGGGCAGGTGCCACGAGGCTGGCGAGGAGCTCCTCAACACATGTCAGCGGGGATGGATGGCATGGCCCCCCTGTTGCGAGGTGATCCCCCCGGACTGCAGAAGCACTCCGACGGGCATTGCGAAGCAGGTCAGAACAATAATGTTGGACATGCTCATAACTGTGGTTGTGCAGTCTGACATCATTGACCCTGTGGACTATGTTGTTCTACAGGGCGGTCCACTCCTGCTGCTCATGGGTGGCCCAGCCAAACAGGACAGGGTATTGCTGGATTAGGTGGTTTATCACTATGTTGTTCTCAGCAGCTGAGTAAGCTGGGAGCTGTCCATGTGACATCTTGCTTGAAAGACATAAAGATGGAAACAGGTCTGAGCAACTCATACAGCAAGGTTACCACAGTTCTTAATACACATCTCTGCCCCCCCCCCCCAGCATATCAGCAACAACAAACTATACACACAACTCAATAGGTATATGGCTACAGCTTACCTACCAGTGAGACAGATATTGTATTGTACCACACTTTGTGCTATGTGTTTGTAGCCATGTTCCCTGTGTGGACACTATCATTGCTAGCCTGTTACAGACCTGCATGCCATTGTTAAGGCCACTATGGTTCCATATATGCCTGTGGTATGCTTGCTATTTGATTGCTGCACATCTGACATTCTGTGTTATTAGGGATATCTATGCATGCTGTTGGACATGTTCCGGGATTGTGTAGACTATTACTACCTACATATGTTCTATAACAGTGAAACAATAGCATGTTTAGGGAATATTTGCCAACAGAACCACCTCTCCAAACTCATCTGCCCATGTTACCAGGCCACATCACATGTGGGACCGGCCCTGGGGCCTCCTCATGTAATGGTCCAGCACTACCTTCAGGTGGAACCAACTTAGGGGATG
>NC_056727.1:1120029900-1120187400 GCF_019279795.1 Protopterus annectens
GGGGGGGCAAGCCCCATCCACTGAGGTGGTTCCACCAGAAGGTGGTGCAGGACCAATGAATGAGGAGGCCCCGAGTTGGGCCCCAGAAGTGCTGGTGCCCAGTGCCACGGCCAGCTGAGGTGGGACAGGTGGGTCCACTGGGACCTGAATTCCCATACATGCTATGGTGTTTATGTTTTATCAACATATATGGGTTAGTAATAGTCAACACATTCCAGGATTAGGTATAACAGCATGCATAGATATTCCCGTTAACACAGATACCAGATATGGAACAGTTGCATAGCAAACAGAGCACATGCATATATGGGACCACAGTGGTAATTACAACAGCATGCAGGTACATTGATGGCACCATGCCACCAGTGTTGGAGTATTTCAGCATAGCACATACATAGAAACAGATTTAAATAATTATCAAACAATAGGACATATGTCCCAACATTACAGTGAAGTCATCACGTACCAATTGAGTTGGGTATTTAGTTTATTGTTGCAAATATGGTGGGGGTGAGAAAGATGTCAATTAACAACTAGTATATTCCTGTAGTTATCTGTACCTTACAAGTATTACTACGCTACCCTCTTGCCTTAGTTTGAACAGTGATATGGCTGTCGACAACTATATACATGAACTTGTTTTACTTGCAGTATACACCTCTTACCTGGTATACCTGTGGAGGAATTGTTTGTTAACACTAACTGTTTCTACACGTACTCCCAGATTCCAGGTTGATGTTATGCACATACCTGTCCATCACTTTTTGCACAGACTCTAGCCATGTCTTGTCCACATGCAGGTGAACCGGGACATATGTAGACTATTGCCCTCTTCAACTTTTAGTGACTTACAACACTCTTATACAGGATTTTCAGTTATATTATGTAGCACAGTGTGGGTGACAGTGATGAGTGATACCTTATTATTCAGAGCAACTGCAACACTCACAATCTCATACAATACCAGAGTAAACAGTACCAGTAGAGGATATCAATCTTTTATTTCTAGGCACAGTGTTTGTATCTGACGGACCTGTGTGAGCAATGTTTGTTAGCACTACCTGAATGTTGCCACACAAAGTACCAGATTTCACATTAGTATTATGCACTTACATCTCACTCTGTTACTGTACACACTCTGGTCACAGCTTGACAACATGGGGCTGTAGATTGGACATACTTGGCTTATTACTCTCATACCAGTTTGGGGAGTTGCTAGAGTGACAGGTTTGTTCTTATAGATGTGTGACAATCAGATGTATTTCTTGTTTGCAGCCTATACATCTGGGATCATCCCACATGTTTTCCAGGGGACAGAGTGACAGGCAGCAGATGTGGGCCAATTTACTAGACATTCTGGACATATCTGTACAGTTGTGGGGTATGATTCTGTATGCAGGCTACTACCATTCCCAGTATTCGAACCATGTCTGTGTGTGCTAAAAATACAACATTTCACATCTCAGTTGCATGTGCTATTTGGATTTTGTTGTCTGTCTTTTCACTGTTTTCTGTCTATGTCTCTCTCAGTTTTACTAAATAACCTCTGGGGATTACACCAGTCATATACAGACATTCCTACACATTTTATTTATGTTGCACAGTGTGAGTAACAGTGCTTAATACAACAGTACTATTACGTGATTGCAAATCTACATTACCATATGATACCAGAGTAAAGACATGCAGTCCAGCAGTTAGACGTTTATTGTCAGGCTATTATGCTTTTATTTACACACAACCTATATGAGACTCTTCCTGTCATATTCTCTGGTGTATGCAGTACTTGCCTTAAACAATACAGGTTTTATACAGGCAATTAACTTACTAATACTTTTAGATTTATTTCCTATGACAGTACATGCAAGAGTATTACTAACCTGCCTCGCATTGCAACCTCTCCAAGCGACATCCGTGGGCCTCCTGGCTTGCAGCCTGCTCACTTGCCACTGTGAAGGACATAAGAGGAATATTTAGCCATACCTATCCATAATATACATGAGCTGGCAATTATTAAACTGGTAGTGGAGTGATACTTACACACATCTGGAACCTCCCGTGTCCTAGCCTCTTGGATCCACTGATCCAAGAGATCCCCCTTCAGCCGCTTCAGGCCGGCATAGTGATGCCTGACCTGCTCACCAGTTCAGGGTTTGCCAGTGGCACTGGTGAGGTCACAGGTGAGATGTTCCCAGGCTTCCACTTTATACTGGAAACCCTGGTACTGGCCCTGCAGCAGTCTCTGCTCATGGTTTTTGACAAGGAGTCCTGCCATGACTCTGGACTCCTGGATGCCCCAGCGCTGCACCCGAAAGCGCACACCCTCTCCCATTCCAGACATGGTGCCTGCAAGGGGAAGCTACAACCCGTTATGAGATGTATTCCCACCTGTTGGGTTTAAATAGGGCTGATTTCCCACACTTTGCTGTGATTGGACAGTGTTGAAAAGGCTGAGCTATGGGCAAACCTGCTTACCTAAGGCTGGCATTGTTTAAAGGATTATACCAATGGGCAAATTGAGTTAGCTGGCCTACACATTACTTACACTTACTAAGCTGGCCTGTGCAATGCTTAGCATTGCTTAATATTTAATTTGCATTCTATTTGCTTTTTGGCATTGATTTATTATTCATTACATGTTATTTATGTGTCTGGTATCCACGATTCATGTGTACGTACACTGTATGGGGTCCTTGTGTTTATTAGGGGACTTCAACACTTTATTACAATTACACCTCACATCTGGGCTTACTGCAGTACTCCAGTTCACATATTTATGTTATGTAGCAGGTTATAGAACATAAGACTGTATATAGATTCCTTTCACGTGTTCAGTTTGATTTTACTATAGTGAGTATTTGTTTGGTGATACCTCAATCTTATGTACTGCTGTGATGGCTTAGTGGTTAACTACTGTGACTATAGTGTATAGGGTCCTGGATTCAAGACCTGCAAAAGCTGTTTATTTTGTTTCTGGCCAGAAAAGTGGCTGTTGCATACAGAGTGATTAAGGTACTTTTAAGCACTTGTAAGTGGGTTTGTATGGGTTTGTGCGAGGGTAAGCAATGCTAACCTCCGGTTAAATATGCTTACAGAGAGCTAGCTTCAATATTGCTTAACCTGTGTGTGCATTGCTTACCCCCACGCAAACGGGCTTAAACTCACTTACTAGTGCTTACATATGTTTACTCCCGCTTACTACTGCTTAATAGTGCTTACACTTGCTTACTAGTGCTTACTCCCGCTTACCACTGCACTAATTTAGACAGTAATGTCTAATGGTTCTTGGGAAGGTGGGGGATTTGGAAGCTGTATGGAGTTATCATTTATTACACATTTTACCTTCCATTTGTGTCCCTGATTCCTGTGTACATATACTGTATGGGGCACATGTGATTATCTGTGGACTTTGCAACTTTATGACAATGACACCTCACATCTGCATTTAATGCAGTACTCCAGTTCACAAATATATGTTATTTAGTAGGTTATGCAGCTAAAAATATTGGTCATAAAGTGATTTGACATGGAAAATGGAATGTGCTGCAGTGGGACTCGAACCAGGAATGACTGCTCGTAAGGCGAATGCTCTGCCCACTACACTATTGCTATACTGCTTCATTTGCATATATCTTGCTTTTTATCCTCTTCTGCCATTTAAGCTGCATTAACCATAGCTAAGTGAGGTGCAAACCTGTGCACCTACGGTTAAGTTTAATCAGTTTCATAAAAAAAGTATCTTTATATTTTTTGTATTAACTATTGCTCTTGCACATGTGGGGGGATGTTGCTGGTGGTATGCATACACCTATGAGCGGTCTCGCTCATTCTTTTAGGACTTTCTGCTGTTCTTCATTGGAGGGGCGTGTATATTCTGATAGCTCTGCTGTCAGACTCACACCCTGCACTCTTACATGCTCCATGTAAGATTAGGAGCTCAGGCAGCGTGCCTTCATTAATATGCATGGCACGCTGCTGTCCTGCTCCTAAACGGATGCTTCCGTGCAGGACTAAACTAGTCCTGCATGGAAGAATAGTAAATCCGGGAGTTAGTGTTTAACATTAAGTACACTATTCTAGGAAAACACTAAAAATAAATAACATCAATAATGATGCATACAATCTTTGTCAAGACAAACCAGCAGTGTCATGAACAGAATCATGGACCCATATACATAGAAATAATAAATAATAATAAATAAATAGAAAACCAATTAGTAAAAACAAAATGAAAACCATATCCTATGTGCCTCTGATACAAGAGGTTTGGCAGGTCACTCAGTGGAAGTTCTAGCTTTGCTGGAGTTTTCATTTTGTTTTTACTGATTGGTTTTTCAGTGACCTTCTTACTTATTGTTTTAGTTTGTTGTTTGGGATATTTTTGTAGTGACCCTAATGATAGTGGACATCAGCTGGGTATAACAGCCCTGTGTTTCTAATGCTTAGTCAAACACTGTGCTTGTGCTGTGCTGATGAGTTTATAACAAGGCTGAAATGTGCCTATCCACAGCTAGTGGGGTTTGGCTTTACTGGCCTGAAATTGTCCAGTAAAATGACAAAACAAGTCATGAACATTCAGAATTGCCAATTAGCTGAAACACCTGATGTTCATAGGGATCATTTGCAAGTATCCCATGTTTCTCTGATACAAGAGGTTTGGGAGGTCACTCAGTGGAAGTTCTAACTTTGCTGGAGTTTTCATTTTGTTTTTAAAGAAGTGTATCATGTAAACACATGTCCCAGTTTCAGCTTTAGTGATGCTATTCTCTCAGAGTATGCTGATGTTTTCAATGACAAGTTAGGCAAACTTCAAGTTGTGTACATCATGAAAGTACACCCAGAGGTCAGTCCAGTGGTCAGACCAGCAAGGAGAGTTCCAATAGCTATGCAAGACAAAGTCAAGGTCCAGTTAGACAAAATGGTGCAGCAATGTGTGATTTGTCCAGCCACAGAACCAACTGAGTTGGTGTTGACCATGGTAGTTGCTCATGAAAAAAATTCAGATGAAATCAGAATATGCACTGACCCAAGAGACTTGAACAAGGCATTAAAGAGACCTCATCATCCTATACTTACTGTCAAGGAGATTGCTGCTCTCATGCCAAATGCCACTGTTTTTTTTCTGTCTTAGATGCAAAGAGTTCATTTTGGCAAGTAATGCTTGATCACAAATCTTCACTTCTGACTACATTTAGTACCCCATTTGGTAGAAATAGATTCCTCAGGATGCCTTTTGGAATAAATTCTGCCAGTGAAGTCTTTCAGCGTGCAATGGAGAAAAAATTTTCAGGCTATCCGTGTGCAATAATAGTTGATGATATAATGGTTGGAAGCAATGGTGAAGCACAGCATGATAGAAACCTCAGGAAAGTTCTGGACAGAGTGCGGGAAGTGAACTTGAGGCTCAATCCCCTGAAATGTAAATTCAGAGTATCAGAAGTTACTAATGTAGGTCATTTATTTACTAGTACAGGCTTATGACTGGACCCTTCTAAAAAAGCAGCCATTCTTGACATGCCAGCCCCAAACAATGTCCAAGCTTTACGGCATTTTCTTGGTATGGTTAATTATTTGGATACATTTATCCCTGACTTTAGTAAGTTGTCAACACCTTTAAGAGAGCTGACACGCAAAAATGTTGCTGGTCATGGTTAAAACAACACCAGAGAGCATTTGATACCCTCAAAAAGCACATTGCCAATCCACATACATTGAGATACTATGATGTCAACAAACCAGTAGTTTTTTCCAGTGATGCTTCAAAGTTCGGTCTTGGTGCATTTATTCTTCAAGAGGGCAGACCTGTTGACTATGCATCTAAAACTCTTACCCAAACTGAAATCCAGTATGCTCAAACTGAGAAGTAACTTTTGGCAATTGTGTTTGCATGTTCAAAGTTCCATGATTATATTTATGATCGAGCTATCCAAATAGAAACTGATCATCAACCTCTAGTCACTAATTTAAAGAAGCCTATGCATACTGCTCCAGCAGGACTACAAAGAATGATGCTCAGATTAGAAAAGTACAATTTCAAAATGGTCTATACAAAAGGAAAACTTCTTTATCTGGCTGATACCTTATCCAGATCACCCAGAAATACCACAGAACAGCTTGATGCAGAGAATTTTGACTTTGATGTCATGGAAGTGCGTAATTTTTCTAGCATGAGACTTGATGAGCTGAGAGATCATACAAGGATTGATCCAATTTTGCAAAAGCTCAGCCACTTCATCAATGTAGGATGGCCATCAAAGCAATCCTGTATACTGCCAGAAGTACAACCTTACTTTCCATGCCGAGATGAGATGCTGATGGAAGATGGTATAATTTTCAAAGCTCACAAAGTTATTGTTCCTACTTCCTTACAACATGATTACATTCATATTTTGCATCGTGGCCACCCAGGTTCTGATTCTACAAAAAGAAGGGCAAGAGGACTAGTATTTTGGCCTTCTCTATCAAAGGTCATTGATAAAGTGCTTTCTTCTTGTTCAGTATGCAACAGTACTAAGCCACATCTGTGAAAAGAGCCACTAGAGCTAAGCTAGATTCCTGAACTACCTTGCTCAACAGTAGCCACTAACATATATGAGTGGAACAATCAACATTAGTTAGTGTTGGTAGACTCTTATTTGAACTGGTTTGAGATTGATTTGCGACCTAACCTAACATCCAGTGCTGTAATTACTAAGATGAAACATGATTTTTCAGTCCATGGTAGTCCGCACAAAGTTATTTCTGACAATGGTACCCAGTTTACCAGTCATTTGTTTCAGAAATTTGCAAAAGAGTGGAACTTTATCCACATTACTAGTAGTACTGAATACCCACAGTCAAATGGCCTTGCTGGACATGCAGTACAGAGTGCAAAGCAATTAATAGTGAGGTCAAAGCATGACAATATTGATATCTTCTTGAATTTACTTAATCTCAGATATATACCCTGTGATAACCTACTTGGCTCGCCTGCTCAGAGACTTCTATCCAGGCAAACCAGAACAACCTTGCTTATCAGTTCTAGTTAGTTGGTGCCTAATGCTGAAAACACCAGAGCAATCAAAGCCCAACGTTTTAAGAGGCATTCTTTTCAGAAGTCCAGCTATGATAAAATGAGCAGATTTCTTCAGCCGTTGATAGAAGGAGAGACAGTTAGGATGCAAACAGCGAAAGGTTTTGATCAAATTGGTGAAATGAGAGGTATATGTGCCAAGCTAGATCCTACTTAGTGGAATCTGAGGGTATAGAATACAGGAGAACCTGCAGGCATCTTCCTGTAACAGAAATGATATCACAGCATTGTACCTGTGATACAGAATGTGACGCTCCTGCACTTTTCCAGTAATTAAGGAGCCTCAGTCCTCATCACTGGCAACAGCTAAGGGATGTACACATTGGGAAGATGACAAGTACACACAGTAAACCGCAATTTCCCTTAAGAGCACACAGAGATCACAGTCAGTCTGGGGCTGGTTTCTCCCTCTTTCTCTGGATCCCTAATAAGACTCCCCACTGGCACAGCTGTAGGGTTGAGATCTCAGCTGAGTGGCCAAACTAAGAACTCCAGCACCCTCTCTGTCCAACCAGTGTTTTGTGTCCCTGCCCAAGTACCTGACACACACACACTCACACACACACACACACACACACACACACACACACACACACACACACACACACACACACACACACACACACTTTGAGATTTGATTCAGATACAAGCAAACTCACACCTGGGGAAGGCTGGCACAGGTTTATTAGTTATGTCCCCTTTTGCCCAGACTATAAGATAGTTCCAGCTGCCACCAGCCAACTATAACTTTTCAGTTACTATAAGGCCCTTACAAAGGGTGTCCAATCCTACTGTGTAATGTTACTATTAATCCAAATGGTAGTTTTGACCAAGAGCAAGGCTATTTAAGAGTGGCCTGTACAGTGTCACCAAATAGATATGCAAGTACTTTAAGAGCTTAAATATGTCTCACAAATATCAGCCACAAAGATAAGTTTAAATATATTTAATAATAAATAATAAAAGAACAAGATAATACTCAGTAACTCAACACAGTGACTTTAGAGTTCAAAATCACAGGAAATATTTTAAAACAACATTGCAGGACAATCTCAAATAAATACAGAAAACATCTAAACGAATCTTTACTATATTCCTATATATATCTAAGAGGCATCACTGTTCCCTAGTTATTTACTATTAGCCAGGCAAGTCCAGATGTTGATGATGAGTGGATGTTTCCAGGTCAAAGACAAAATACAAAATGCACAGTCTCTCTCTGAGAGAGTCCTTAAATCAATATCACATTTTACTGCTGGGTTAGCCTGGATGACATCATTTTTGTCACCTGTCTTCAGTTCCCAGGTTAAACCAGAAACTAATAGGATTTAACATCTCTGTATTAAAAATACATACCTCTCAGATGTTTGCCAAATCTTGGAAGTCATAAAACAATAAAACACTTCAAATTTTAAACCTAGTAATTACTTTTCTTTCAAGGTAATATAAAAACGTCTAGCACATTGTGTTTGCTATTGAACTGAAACTGAGAGATAACATCTTTTGTTTATGGCCCAGCTATAAAGTAACTTAACCTTAACTATTCTTAAGTTCTAAAACTTAATCTTCCATATTCCAGCACGGTATGCTGTGGTTACATTCTTGAAGCTTAGTACATAACATACAGTTCTGTATAAATTATATGAATACTCACAAATGACATAGAATTATTTACAAAATTCCAGATAGCTGGGTTGGCAGTGTGACACAGACTCAGGATCTCAGAGCAACCCTGACAATGTTCATACTGAAGAACATGTCTCAGTATCTATTCCCATTCCTGATGATGCCCCAGATGTCCCCAAAGTTGAACATTCCTTGAAGGCAGTCCTCGTTGCTAGATCCAATTCTGACTTTTATGTTACATGATCAGGTCATATTTCTAGACCTAGTGTAAAATACACAGCAACCTGGACATGGTGGTTTTATATGAGTCTAATTTTATATGATTGCATGTCAAATAATTAGTTCTGTATAACTGCATGTCAAAATATCATTTCTGTGTAAATTGCATGTCATTGAATACTGTCATTTAGTATGTAATCTATTTCTCAAAGAAGAAGGATGCAGAACAGAGCATGTGTATGTACCTTTAGGAAGCATTTCCAGATGTAGGCACGTGCATATAAATAGTGAGCATGTGCGAGCAGCAGTGCCATTTTGAGAGAACAGCCAGAGTGTTAACATGTATGAGTGTGGTAGCAAGTCTGTTTATAAGTTTATTTAAGTTTAAGTTACAAAGCCTCATTGCTAATGTTTTTGCGTGTAATAAAGCTGCTTGAATTGACCTCATGAATGTTTGTCGGTTTTATCCTGACCAGACAAGTGACAGATACATCTCCACCTTTTGGTTCATTCATGCTCATTTTGAGGTCTGAACCTTTGGAAAGCAATGTACCCTTGTACAGCCAGGGTGCTGTCAGTGGCCTTGAACAAAGCTGGGTAATTGTACAGACGTCAGCATCCTCCAAGGTGAAGAGTGCTTCCAGGGAGTTCAGATTCATGTTCAAACTCCTAACATTAAGCAACATGACCCTGAGTTTGTCTCAGTTAGATTTTGTCATGTTGGAAAATTTGTTGTTTTGACATTACCTAAAAAAAGTACTATGGCGGATGCAAGGGTCTTTGCCGGTATCTGAAAGCCTAGTTGGGATAGGTGCAGTCCATCTTTAGCAAAGCAGTGAGGTCTGTCTATCATATCCTCCCAGGCTTACAGGTACTGGATCCCCCTGGACTGACACCAGAAGCTAAGCCAATTGTTAAAGTCAATCATTTTTTGTTTATATTGTGGTATCATCTAGGGTGAAGGAAGGATACTACTTAGGGCTAGATACATAATGGTCTGAGACACATAATCAGAGTTCCATCATGTCTCTCCTCATATAGTCCAGAGAGGTATGTCTCACATCATTCACTCCAACATGAACTATGACAGAGTCATAATGGTACTTGTTGCTGAGTAACTTGAGTGCATGCATGAATTGTTGGATCCTGGCACTTGATAGGCAGCTGACCATGACATTCTCCTTGTCCAGTCTGGTGAGGGGGACATCTGTGAGTTTCACTATGGAGTCACCTATGAACAAGACATTTAATGTGTTTTGCCTTAGGGGCTTATTTGTTGTGACACACGTAAGTGTGTGTGTGTGTGTGTGTGTGTGTGGGGGGGGGGTTGATGTGTATAGTGGTTTCTTTTGTTTAGTGGTGAGTGCAATGGTGTATGTTTGGGAGGTCTCTGTTCTTTTGGTAGACTTTTGGTGAGTACCTCAATGTATGTGGGTTTATGCGGCATGACCTTATTTTGTGTGAGAAGTGAGGTTTGCATGAGAGGTGAAGTGTGTGTGTTCTGGCAACCTGTTTGATTTCTAGTTTGTTTTATGTGAGAGAATTGACTCTAATTCCACAGTGTATTTCCAACTCTCACATAGGGTGTTAGTTTGTTTTGGGAGTAAATAGTTGTCAGTATACATGAAGCAATTGCTACATTGCCTCTAGATGCCCATATCAATAAAACTGGCAGGAGAAATGATGGGAAACTGCCTGTCCATTGTGGCAGGCTTTTTATGAATGTGGTATTTGGGAAGGAAGTGGGCTAGCTGGACTTTGGACTTTGGTTTAATTAGTGGGCTAATTTGACTTGGAGTAACAAATGTAGTGGATGTATAGTAGATTGTGGATGGTAAGTGTGAGAACACTGCTTAGAATGCAACTATGTTGCCCTTTGCTCAGCAGGGAAGCTTGGGCAGTTCTACTGGAAGTTCTCTAGGAAAAATACAGAGCACTGCTAAACCCTGTTGCTTGGTGTGCAGCAGCGAGCAAATGCGAGACTTATATACAGGCAAATTTAAAAAGTTTTTAACACAACTGTGATAATTTGAGATATTGCCTTCCATGCCAGGGAAAATAGGGCAGTGCATGCATAACATATGCCAACATGGCTGGCTGGAGTTTTGTGGATGATTTTGTGTCATTTGACTGTCACACTGACTCGTACAGATGCTTGTGTTAAAAATCAACAGTGTTACTATAACTAATTAAATGTATATTTATTTAAACAAAGAATTCTGGAAAGGAAGAATAGAAGTTTTTGAAAATGTTCTGTAGCTTTCAGATACTGCAACAGATCTTAGGAAAGCTCTGAGAGTGTGTATTGTACCACAGTCAGGTGATCAAATGTGATGTCATTCTATATCCAGCTCTGAGAGGATGGAACTCACACAGCAGCATGTTTTGTTTTCTTTTCTTTGGAACCTGATATAAAAATCTATGACAGTTATCCCAGTTCAGTTAGCTGAGTTCAGTTCAGTTAGTTAGAGGCTCATCACCTTGCCTTGTGGAAATAAGCATCTCAGCATCCTGTCTTGCCTTGCTGTATTACTTAACTTAGCTAGGGAACAGTTATTCTTTAGACAGTCAGGAAATGCAGTGAGATTAGTTAAGTATTGTTTTTCTGCATCTGTGTGAATCTGTCCAACTGTGATTTTGTTTATTTCTCATGTGATTGGAACTCTGGTGTTTATTGTACATAGATATTTAGTATTCTCATGTTTTCTATTTTATTATTTAGTAAATATGTTTATAACTTTCATTCTGGCTGGTCTTTTAGAGAATACATTTAACATCTTGAGAGTATGTGTGCTTATTTTAGTGATGCAGTGGCCACTCTGAAAAGCCTTGCTGCTTTGGTTATACTCTACCATTTATAATAGTATTGATTTCACTTAGTATAATTGGATACCCTTGTTAGAACCTAAGAGTGGTTGACTGGTGGCAACGTGGTTATGTTATAGTCTGGGCAGAAGGGGCACAGCTAGTAAATCTGTACCAACCTTTCCCAGAAGTATGTGTGTCTGTGTGTGTGTGTGTGTGTGTGTGTGTGTGTGTGTGTGTGTGTGTGTGAAAATCAAATACCCAGGTGTATGTCTGTCAGCTACTTTGAACTGGGACACACTGCTCCAAAGTGAGTCTTGTTTGGGATCTGGAGAGATAGACAGTCCAGTCCCAGGCCTGGAGTGTGTTCCGTGTGTGCTCTTGGAGGAAATTTTGCTTGATGCAGAGAGATGAATTTGAAAATACTGTATAAATCCATTCCTGTTTTTAGTGACTGTCTCTCACCAGTGTCAGTAGTGAGAATTGAGGCTCCTTGATTACTGGCCAGAAAGCCCCAAACTGAGCCTTTCTCTAGCAATCCCCAACTCAGATGGGTCCTGAGGTACACACTTCTGCCACAAAGGTGCAGGGAGGCCCTCTTAATGTAAGATGGCTGGTTTAAGAACACAGTGATACCAAACAGTCTAAATTCAGCAGGTCTGAAACTAGCCTATGCTATGTAAGACAAGGAAAAACAATTTTTAGATGAGGAGGAGTAGGGGGGAGAGTTACGTAAGGGTCAAAATGAGAGTGTCTAGTAGTATACTATTAGATGATCTGCAGTGGTACCACTCTCTGCACAAACTGGCAGCTCTTTAAGCTGCTGTGAACAGTG
Source organism: Protopterus annectens (assembly GCF_019279795.1). Taxonomy (NCBI): domain Eukaryota; kingdom Metazoa; phylum Chordata; order Ceratodontiformes; family Protopteridae; genus Protopterus; species Protopterus annectens. The sequence goes on from NC_056727.1 coordinate 1,120,042,458, forward strand.
GGAGACTATGGAGAGGATTTTAAACTGGAGATATTTGCTTATATGCCTGCATGGGGTGGCTTTTATACCAGCAGGATGAAATACTTTTATAGAGTTAAACCCTCAGGCCAATCAGATAAATGTTTTACAATAGTGGTCAGAATTCCTGCAATATCAGGAATCCTTGGAAATAAGTTCACTAACCCTGAAAAATGTTCACAACACAGAAAAACTTTGCAAAACTTAGAAATATTTTGGCAGACGCAGGAGAACTTTGGCAAACTCAGAACAGCTTTTGCAGTATCAGAGGAGGTTAGGAAATATCAGAATACTGTTAAAACAACCTAACAGCAGTACAGTAACAAACAGACTGAATTTCTTAAACAATTGCAGGCTGAAAAACAATGATAAATTCAACAAAATCAGTAAATGCAGCACAGAAATAGTTAGAGCAAGTGCAAAAAAAATTACTTATATTAGCTTTGTAGGTCTAGATGATTTTAGAAGCAATCCACATCTTGTAGTTACGTGTCCAAGCCAGGCACAAGGAAGCTCTGAATAACCAGTTCTGCTCAGTCAATTGCATTTAGTTGGATTTTAATAAATATGTGACCCTTATTAACTTTCCCTTTCCTCAGTTCTCAAAATAGTGCTGATTAGGGGCAGTAGAGCTGCGTAGATACTATGGCTTTTTCTAAATCCATGCTGTGGATCATATAACAGGCCTTAAGATTCAATGTGATTTTTAATTTGTATGATGGCAGCATTTTATAGGATTTTGAAATAATAATCTACATCATTGTATATAGTCTTTTAATGTAAAGGAATAATGTTGTCACTTTCTTACATTTTTGGAAACTGCCAGATGAGGGAGTTGCAGAGAAACTAATGAAGGTGCCATAAGCCCTCATGGATTATGTGCATAAACCATCAGACCCTTATTAGGTATAATGGGATACCTTTCATAGATAGCCATTTGTTTACATTGGGAGTTGATAATTTGCAAATTCAAAGCTAGTAGAAACTCAAACAGACTTTATATTATTTATTCCATGTTGCATTCCTCAGCAGTATCCCCAAAATTCAACAGCTGTCTTAAGTACAGCACAGACAGTTTTACCATGGGTTTCACTCAACCACTTCCTTTGCCTGGATTGTATGTGCATAATTTGTTTTTCACTGTCATCCACGTTGTTAACCTATTTGTCTTATCTCCTTTACTTTTTTATCAGCTTGAGTTCCTACGTAAGGCATGTTGAGTCTTGTAAAAGTAAGTGGCTTTGTCTTCACTGGCACATTTTACAGCCATTCCTGATGTTGTAATAGTCTTTATAGTCATTAAGATAAATTGCTGCATTTACATTTCTTCCAGGCTAGTTCATACCATAAAAAATGTCTGTTATCTTTGCATGATTCATGGTGCAGATTTTTTTAAAATATTTTGGTTTGCATAGGTAAAATATCTGTTGATACAGCTGTGGTGGTGTAGCGGTTAGTGTTGTCACCTCACAGCAAGAGGTTCTCCTGTTTGATTTTCAGCTGGAGCACCTTCTGTGTGGAGTCTGCATGCCCTCCCCATGATCGAGTGACATTTAAAGACATGCAGGTAGGTGCGTGTGTGAATGGGTGTGCTTTCTTTGAAGGTTGGGCATTGGGCTGGCAACTCGGCACCATAAAAAATCCACTGCCAATCATCAGCGGACCAAAGTTCTGCTGTGGTGACCCCTAACTGGAAAAAGCCGAAAGACATTAGTTTAGGTAAAATATCTGTTGGAGGGAAAGTAACATGCTGTGAAAATATTCAAGAGCTGCAAGGCAGTCTTTTTGTTCAGTGGGTTTATTTTTGTCAGTAGTAACCATAATGTTCCAGAGTTTTTGCATTTTAATGATCTGTATTTGATTACTTTACCTGTTGGTTAATGTGCCCTTGCTGAGAAAACAGTGGATGCAACACAGTGGTCACTAAAAGCTGGTTCATCCACCCCAGTGAAATGAAATCTCTCTATTGTGTCTGTTGAAATCCAATGCAGTGTGGATGATTTGAAACATGTGGTTTGCTTTTTTTCTTGGCTTGACAACTAAACTGTAAAAATGTACATGTTATATGAATCCAAGGCATGCTGGTGTAGTTTGGCATACCACTTAAAATTTAGGCCCCCTTCCAGAAAGGCATTATGGGTATGATGGTATATGAGGAAGGTATAACTGTAGATTTTAGGGTGAGTGGTATAATAATCCAAATCTTGAGATGTAGAGTGTTGCCAGTTAAGCATTCACACACCAGAAATTTTAGTTCTCGACCCTTTAAGTCTGTAGAAGAGTCTGTTGAAGATGTTGTGATGATCTTTTTGACCAAATGTAACACCACTCATCCAACTCTTTTCTCAGACGTATGGCTTTGGAACAGTTGGTATCGATAATAGTGAATGGAATGATGCCATTTGGCTCGATTAATGGCACTGACAACAAACACTTCAGGTTTGTATATTGAAATCCAAACTTAACTCATTCATGCCTATAATGCCTTTTTGTATCTGTCCATTATTACCCATAGTACCTTATGGTACCCTAACATTTTTTAGGGTTGGATTCCATAACTAAGTGTCTTACCACTTAATGCTAGGTATAAGAAAGGGCAAGGTGTAAGTAACACAGTGACACTGAAGTTGTTTATCTAGATTCCTTGCAGAAGGGAGATATTAATCACTGTCACTTGTTATACATATTTTCATATTTGCACTCATATTTTCACAACTAAGAGAGCTATGTGTTTTTGAGGGGCATAATATGAAATATCTTTGGGGAGATTTACCAATACATTATCAATGTCTATGTATAAGATATTGTATTGAGGATATTTCTTGTTGTTTCCTACTAGTTATGAGAATATGCACATTTTCCATATTTGCATTAATATTTCCAAAACACATGTGAGCTAAAACTATTGCATATCTTCTGGTGAAACTTTAATTCTACTGAAAAAAACTATTACTGATATCTGCCCTGTAATCCATGCATCCTGAGAGATATTTAATGTTACTTGTACTTTTGATTTTACAAATAAGCACAATTTCTAATGTTTCTGTAATTATCTCAATAAAAGAATAATTTATTGCTGACGTGAACATTCTAGTTTGGCTGAACAAAAGAGTACTCATCTTATATCTGAGTTGTACAGTTTCTGAGATATGAAACATTTGTGTAACTTTAGAGAAAATGTAGTGGGGTTTGTGTGCATTAAAATATATTGCAATGATATTGTAAAGAGTGAGAATGCACTATTAACACTGAAAAGAATACTTTTATACTTATAGCATGTCTGCACCTTTTTAATGGCAACCGTTCACAAAATAGTTATATTTGTTTGGCTTATACTTTTCAGAAAATGCCTGTAATGTAAGGATATTAGGCTGTTAAAGGTATGATATCCTACAGCACAGATGTGGTAATGAGTTATATAGATGGACATGTATTTCTAATACTGTCTTTGCTTGCTGTTACAATGTTAGCACTTCTTTATCTGATGTGCTGAGCATTAATTTGCCGTTGCACTCATAGTTGCTCTTTGATGGACACGATCACATACCAGTATGCTAATAAGGACAAGCAGCAAACTGTCATTTCTTTCCCAAACATAATAAATTTCCAGAAAGCAGAGTTCCTGTATATCCTGTAAGATTCATCTTAGCACAAGCCTTGCCTTTACTTCTGTCTCTATACTTCTGAGATTAGTATAATTGTTGTTTTCAAGTTTAATTTCTGAAGTCCAAGTACATATATATATATATATATATATATATATATATATATATATATATATATATATATATATCCATAATTAAGACAGCAATTTGGCATCTACAAGTTGGCATGATTTGTTAAATATATATGTGAAACAGCATGTGATGCACATGGCTACAGTTTATTGTGTCTGCATAAAAAAAAGTTATGAAGAAATGGCATATTTTCCATATTTACAGAAATAAAACAAAAAGTGAGTTTAACATTGTCATGATAAGGAGGAATCTTTAAGCAATGGGTGCTACTAAAAAGTAGCATTAAAACATGGTGAGTAAGGTGAGGACATTCCAAGAAATAATTGCTGTTTTTTTAAAAGCAGTTATGACTGTTCACAATATTTTCTTATCTCTACTGATGTTATAAAAGCTGTGAGATCCATAGTTTAGCAATTGCTGTCATCTCATAATGAATATTAAGGTACACAGTGTGGATAATGATACCATCTAACATGCATATTTTTTTGTAGATTAACATTGTTTTGAAATATTGTGAAAATATTATAGGTATAATTTACATAGATTATAAAATATCATAACTAAAACATAGGTTAGTACTAGGCTAACTGCCCTTGTGAGCCATTTTAAGCCTAGCCAATTATCTTTTGTGAGACTCAAACCCTGCACCTTGTGTTTGTAAGACAAACACCTTAACCATTAGGCCACCCTCCCAACCCAACTGCTATTGATATATACCAATAGAAAGCTGTTGAACAGATGAACAATTTTCCCATCAATTCCTTTGGTCTAGCTTGCATTTTTACAGAGATATTACCCTTTGTTTGACCATAATATTTGCACATTGTGGCAAATAACTTATTTTTTTCATAAATCTGCAATATAAAATCAATGTCACTATGCAGATTTTTGACAGTGACACCAGTGTGTAGTTCATTGTGCTTTAAAATGCTTTCATATTTTACATTTTTGTAGTTTGTGTTATTTATGAAATATTGCAGATCATATGAAGTGTGATTTCCATATAGGATTTTAGAGAAAAACTCTCAGGAAGCAAGTGGTTAGCCTCCTGTTGCTCAGGACTGAATAAGTTCATTGGCTTTCCCAATGGTTCTACTCTGTTTCAGTCTTTATGCACACATATTTTTATTCTAAATGTTTTGTAGTTAATTAGAAATACTTAAATATGACCTTTGCAAGTGGCTGGAACTATTAAAGCATACTTCACCACACTAACTCTCAAAAATTAAAATACTTGATGGACTGTATGCATAAAAGAGACGATATTACACAATGAGAAAGCATTAGCTATCACCTCAAAAAACACTTAAAATATCTGACGTGTCCCTTTACCCTCTACTTTCTCAATACATCTGAGTAGCTGAGCAACATTTACAGTGTCACTAATAGCACCACTGCAATAAATGCTAATAAATGTAGAAATGATTGGTCTATTCAGTCATCCTCAGCATTCCATGACAAGCGACCCTATAAACATATATATATATATATATATATATATATATATATATATATATATATATATATATGTATATATATATATATATATATATATATAGAAGCACTTTACATAATCAAATTACTGAAATCTCGAATGTCATATGGTCGAGACCATATGATCGACATTTCAGTATATCGAATATGTAAAGTTTTAAAAAATAACACTTTACTTACCTTAAAACGTTACGTGCACACAGAGGCAAGGCTTATTGTACGCTCTGTGTGTACGTAATGCTGTTATCTTTTTTGCGGTGTTGACAGGAAGTGGGAAATCTCCCGTTTTGCGCTTCCGCATACAGCGCAATATGGGCTATATATATATATATATATATATATATATATATATATATATATATATATATATATACATACATTTTTTTTTGCATTTTTTTGTATTTACCATATTTCCATTTAAACTACAACCCTGCATTTTGTGGAAGCCAATGCAGCCAAGTGGCTGTCTATCAGCAGCTACAGAGAAAAAAGCACTAAATGCAGATGCTTATATTTAGTGACCCAATCACAAGCAGCTGCTATTGCTGCAAAGGCAGAAGATGGATAGCTAGAAGACAGTTGGGTAAGGCAACATCCTGAATCTGGTCCATTGCTGAAACAGCAGATGGCACTCAGAAAATTCAACTTTTCCACCTAACAAAAAAGGTAGGAAACAGCTATCCTCTGTTTCATGTGTTTATATAGTGTAGTAAACTACTGCTTGGGTAATCCCAATGTCAGATTTATCCATGCATTTCCAGTTAAATCCAGAGACTGAATTATGCTTTTCATGTAACTCAATGCTCAGTCATTCTACATTCTGTTCAACACACACATTTGCTTAGCACTGTCACAGCAGCCACCTTTAACAGGTATTTGCATCTCCCTACTTGTTGTTGTTTTGTAAAATTAATGCTTACCTCTGGCCAGTAAGTGCCAAGGGGTGACCTGTGCCTGGCTTTCAGGACAGTCTCTGACCTGCTACATATTCGTAAATCAACCTGCACAAGGATCACTTGCTACACGGCTCTTAACCTAGCATCTGACATTAACAGGTCATGCTGGAGTGAGATACATTTCCCAGAGACTGACACTTATCTGGAATAAACTTCCAATTCATGTTAAATGGAGCCCCTCCAAGACCCTTTTCAATGCAACCTAGATCAATGGATGGATGACTGCAAATTCACTCTTGGTGTGGTACCTATTTCTCTCTTGGACAGAAGAAGTCAGTATTGACTATCATAGACCTTTACCTCTGTGAACTTCACTCACTTAACCACTGACAATTGAGGTAACTTGGATTAAATATGGTTAGGCTTGTAAGGGCTCTAGGGCCGTTAGCCTAAGTAACCTTCTATGAACCTATGAACCTATCACAACAGTGTATAACCCAGACTAACAGTCTGTGTTTTGTTTGCGACTATACCCTGATGGTGGAACAAAGCAGCAAAGAATGACATACCGATTGTAGCTGTGAAGGAGTGATTCATTCATCACCAGGTAAGGACATAATGGGCAATGTATTACTGAAGCCATGAGTATAGAAGCAGTACACAGAGAAAACAATGTAAGAAACACTAGAAAATATTTGTGTTATTCTAACTCAATGGTCATAACAGTGGGAAAAGACAAATCCACGATAAAGTGCACAGCAGTCTCTCACAAATATCAGCATCACATTACATATTGTTTAATAGAAAAAGCTTAAAGAAAATGTAAAGAAATGTGACCAGAAAGTTAAAACACAACCAAATTGGTCTTAGTCAATGGCAGAGAAGTTGTTTCAACAAAACTAAGATGCGCTCCTTTAAGTTATATGTTGATGTAATGTCAGGACCACTTCAGATGAGTCTGCCATTATATAATTTAAGTGGAATGCAAATATTCACATTATATATGCTAGTTAATGTAGCTGACTGACAATGAATAGTAAAAAGCCTTACTTGCCTCTAATGTGCAATATGGACATGTTTAGTTAACTGCGTGAACCAAGCTAGATCAGTAGCTAACTGACACAAATAGCTTATCATAAAGGGATTCTACGGTACACTTCTTTGTATATTAAGCTGATTAGTTTACTAAAGAGGGATTAGACTAAGAGACAGTTTGCTACTGTTAAGTTGTGTAAGTGTTAAATGCATCACACCATACTGGTTATGCTCCATGACCTACATCTGGCATAGATCACCTCATACAACAGTATCTTCACATAAGATGAATATGCTATGAACATGTTATTAGGTCACCTCAGTTTAACAACAGTGGGCCTTTCAATGTATTCCAACCATCCTCATGAGGGTGAAACGTACCAGGCAGGCGGCACAGTATAGTCAATAATGAGGAATCCAAAGGTCTTACCCAACCATAGAAAATACCCCCAGGGTCTTCCACCACAAGGAAAGTTTATTTCTTACCCACACACCTCTGACCTGCTTTCTACATTTCTTCTTTCATTTGGGTGATTTGCTTATGATTCAGCAGGACCCTGACTGCTGTACACAATGCCAAATGTGCACTTAATCATAAAACAGTTTTAAAAAAAGGAATGTGTAATTACTATCACACGTCTTAGGTCTATGGTCCAGCAATAGTTTCTGTCTGAGCATGCTTCCATGTAACAATACCTCTTAACCTCTTAGAGTAACAAATCTGGATAAAGCCAGAAGTAATAGTACTGTTTTACTTCCACTTTCCTGACCTTCAAAGCTTCATTTAAACAATATCTGAATAACACATGGCTGTACACCTGTACTACTCCTGGCTAATCTCACTTCTACTTCATCTTCTTTGCGCACACCCCCCTCTCTTAAACATTAACGTTTTTTTACTTTTACTATCACTGTTTTTATTGTACACTATTATTTTTACCAATAATGAAGCGATACCTGCTTGTTCATTTTCTTTTTTGAACACCCATTCATCTGTACTGTTAAACTGATATATATATATATATATATATATATATATATATATATATATATATATATATATATATATATATATATATATACACACACACATATATATATATGTTTTGTTCTTTATGCAGACCTATGTTATGATACTTTAAAATATCAGTGCTAGGATTTGAATTGTTACATATGTTTACATTTATGTTTGTTTTTATTTTGAACCTATGTGATGATACTGTAAAATATGAACTCTATGTTTGAAATGTCTGTATTTGGAGATTTTATCACTCGGGCTCCACTGAAAATGGGTTCTGTTGACCCATCCGGACTATCCCGGTAAACAAATGTCAAATAAAACAAAATAAATAAATAAATAATGGGGGGGCAAAATAGGGACACTTTTTAAATATAGCTCTTACAAACTTAGACAGTTGATAGAATAACAGGTTTTACATTAGCATGAATTTTCTGAAGGATATGAAGTCTGAAAATCAAATGTCTGACATGATTTTCTGACTTCAGTCCACAATGATTTGTCAGTGATTTGTCAGAAAACTACAATTTTATGAGAAATGGAACAAAAATATCAGTCAAAAATTGTATGCAAGTGTGGAAGCAGACGGTACTGTAAGTGGTCAATCACATCTCTTTCTCTGATCTCCCCTGTAAATACAGTCAGTCATGAGTTCCAGAGAGGTGAAACTATAGGTCTTTAATCAGGTCCAGGTGTTCTGGATATATAAGAGTTTGCCCAAATTTATAATCACAATGAAGACAGGACTTCACTGGTAATGGTGAAGACTACAGACTGCAGACTACAAATAGAAGCCAGAGGACAGTACAGGGTGAATTCTGGATGATCTTGCAGACAGAATTGAACTGTAGTGAATTTTCATAATTGCAAGTGAGTATTCAGTGCTACTGTTGAAATTGTGTGCATGTGCTTTTATGGATAAAGCTTGAATTTAGTATTTCACAAAGTATTATGTACAAACACTGCATCAAATTGTGTCAGAATAACAATGAGTATATTAATCAACAAAGTTTAAGAAACAAGTGTTTTACTTCCCCTTTCCTGACTTTAGAAAGCCATTACTAAACTGTACTTTAAACTTGGCCATACTGGTACATGTCAGTTGCTGTCATTGCTATCTATGCATGGTTCATAGGTTGTGATTATCCTTATATTTGTAATACATTACAGTTTTTTTTACTTTGACAATGCACTTGAGAGAACATTATTTATTTATTTGTTTGTTTGTTTATTTATTTATTTTAAATCACTTCAAGTCACTGATTCTAACTGAGCAATACGATCATCTTCAGCAATATGTCATAATTAAGTGGAATAGTTTTGATTATACTGTCAGATTATGCACTATCTAGGGAGATTATGCTAGGCAATGTATGTTTGTTTACAAATGGTTGAATTCCACAAAATTCCTGGAATCTGGCCCATTCCACCAATATCGGTGCAAAAGTTGCAGATAAGCATATATATACCTCAGTGAACTTAGAATATCTCAGCTCATAACAGTGTTTCTCAGTAGCAACCGTACACTGTACATCAGTCACAGCTACTCCAGAAGTCATATAAACTGTCTCACAAAGTGTGATGTACATTAACAAAGTTACAGAAATACTATCCCAGTCAAAGCTGCCTGACATTCGTAAATACATGTCTACAACAAAATGTCTCCAGCAACCTTAGAGGCAACTGGGGTTATCTTTGTAAGTCATGTATTAGTAAAATATACTTGATGTCTTATGGAATCTGTAAAATTTCTAATAAAAAAATAAATAAAGGGGAAGGGCAATCATGGCCACACCTCCACAGTTAACAGTGGTTAACAATGGGGACAGGCCATGTGTGGGGAACACAGGTAACACACACATCCAAGGAAACAGGGAGATAGGAAAACAGACAAGGGGTATGGGTGAAGAAGAGGAACACACAAGAGGTATGGTGGAAAAAGAAAATCTGAGGGACAGTTAGAGGGGAACAGGCAATGTTTTCTTTTTTTTTTGGTGGGAATAGGCCCTATTTTTTTTTTTTTTGATTTTTAAGAATAGAAGGAAGGGTAAAGACTGAGAAAGAGGAGGAGTAGGCAATCACAGCAGGTATACCCATACAAGAGATTGTCGATTATCCAAATGTCAATCATTCGAACCAGCCTTTCAAAGTTTTCGGTTAGGAAAAATCATAAAGTCTGAATATGTAAACATTATACGTATTCACTTGAGCATTTTATTTGAGCATTTAGCTAGCTCATGTGTGAAAAAATATTTTTTATTGTTCACTGAAATTGATGAATGGTTGAAAATTGTATTCCTGCATGCAGAAAAAAACAAGATTTTAGAAGTTTTTTATTTGGTTCAGTTATATGTTTGATTATCCGAACAGTTTGATTATCCAAACTACCCTAGGTCCCAATTAGTTCAGATAATCAACTCTCTACTGAATAACAAATATCAAAACAAATGACAGACAAAGGTTGGAAATGAACAGTAAGGAAAAAAAATGACACAGATGGCACACTGCACAACATAGAGAATGGAAAGTTGACAAACAGGGTGGGGATGCATATCAGCTATGGTGAAATGCAGAAATACATATGTACCTATGCACAATAATGTTAAGACATTTTACAAAATGTGTGGTAATCATGCCTGGATATGTATGATCAATGGCAGCTGTGTGTTGTAGGGTAATAAATAGGGATCATATTACATATCAGATAAATTATCTAATATCCAAGAAGACTGCCAGCAGTTCAACTGTAAGTCAAACAGCATGACAGATGCAGCCCCCGGAATGCTGGAGAATACCAACAGAGGAAAGAGCAGTACCTCTGCTCATGCATGTGAAAGGCAAACAGCCAAGCACAGTGCTAAACAGCAGTAATGCAGCAAAACAGCAAACTGGCTCCTATTTACTCAAGTAGGTGTACACAACCCAAACAGACATGTAATGGAATGCATATGTCACACACATATGCCATGTCAGAGGCAACACACAGTTGTAAGCGTATTTGTACAACCTTCATTGGCATAATAGGAAATTATTTGAAAATAATATCAATACACAGGCACCTACTGCTGATATGTAATAATAATATATAGTCTCAAATCTATGATTAATGCTATATAACCAGTATCAGGTTGTGCACATAAGTTTTGACAACGTACACTAGTTAATATATAACACACAAGTATAACAAGAACAAAGATGGATTGCAAGCTTTAGCTAGCGAATTGTGTGCAGATGTCCTGCATTTGTATAATGGCTATAGAGTTGGCACACATTGACCTTGTAACAAAACAACTACATGAAAATGGGCAAGAATTCCAATAAAGGTGAACATATACCATGCATATGGGCAAGATGTATGACATAACTACAAAGTTGGAAGGCAGGTGAACAACATGGGTCCACATCAAGGAAGACGTGGCAGCAAAGCTATGTAGGCAAACGATAAAACAGGACGACAATATGTATGGTGACACATTGCAAATGCATATGTATACCACATAGGGTGGTGTTGAAGCTAACCCAAACTACATTGAATCTAATGGCCAAGTTTTGTCACATGGGCAGATTGTATTGCTGACATCAACAGATAAGTCACACTATTGTGCAATCATATAACAACAACAGGCATAGGTAAGCAAGCTAAGAATTGATATCACATACACATATATATACTGTCATGCCAATGTAAAATAACATGTAGAATAAACACGTGGTTATATGTCACTGACTGTGGTTATGACTGAGCAAAGGACAGTCTTGTGAGCAACATTACAGGACATTAACATGAAGTCAGTGGCTGCTCATAATTCCAAGGTACAACAGTGCTTCTCTATTGATCAGAATATACGCAGAGACATTTAAATAAATCATTGCATATCAACACCATTTTTCATCATCATGAAATTCCAAAACCTTGAATATTAATGAACCTCATTAATTATATATGGCACAAATGGAAGTTAAAAGATGTATGCACGTAGCTGGTCTTAAAAGATGTATGTACATAGTTGGTCTTAATTTCAGTTATACCTGACTCATAGATAGTTGGAAAGGTAATTTTACACCTGGTAGCATTTATGTGTTGAGAAATGTTTCTCCTACATATAAACCTATGTTATAATTACTCCTTCGGAACATATGTGTATATGGCTAGACTGATGCTTTTATGGAAAACTGTATGCATTATGAAAAATGTTTGTGACTTACTGGAGGGGTGTGGGATTGACCTGCATGAACAAACCAAACAGAAACTTTACAGTGTGGAGGGTGTGAAGTTCACTCTTTGAAATATGTTATACACCTAGTTCACGAATATTTATTTATTTTACATTTGTTTACCTGGAAAGTCGCACTTGGAACGAGGCCAATTTTCAGTGGAGCCCCAGGAAGAAACACTCCAAATGCATGTCTTTGAAACATGGGAGGAAAACAGAGCACCCAGAGGAAACCTACACGAATGCAGGGAGGACATGCAGACTCCACCCCAGCCGAGAATTGAACCGGAGAACCTTTTGCTGTGAAGCAACAATGCAACCACTGCACCATCCTACCATAAATAAAATACAATAAATAAATAAACAGATTAGATAGATAGACAGATAAATAAATAAATAAAATAAAATAAATTCTTATGAAATTTGAATTTTAAAATAACTACTACAAAATAATAAAATAGTAGGTAGTCCACAGTTAAGTTAAAAATAGAATATCCTTTTATTGAAGCACACAAACAAACATTTTCAATGTTTTGCTGTGCAAAAACAGGGATGGTGACTCCTTGGATGTGCAGGGAATACAGTATGGAGGAATGAAATCTGGACCGACCTCACAAACTTGATTAATGCTGTGGTAGGTTACAATAGATGCCAGGAGGCATGTTGCTGATGGTGCTCTGACATGGTCCTTCATGTATCCAACAAGGTACACTAGTATGAAAGGTAGATGGATGCCACTGGTGGTGGCCCGCAATTGGCAACATTCAATGAGATCACACAATTTCTTGCATCAATGCATATGGCAAATGGGGAGCGCCACATACCCATGGGTGGGATAGAAGCAGGTATTCCAGGTTGCAGATGTATTTGCTACTTTGGATAACATCGATGCATAGAGAATAAATTAGTGCATATTGCTGTTGCGTGCATTTTCTTGTAATTTTATTTTTGTGTTGCAGCAGCAGAATTGCATCATGCATATGGGTCCACACAGGATAATGACTGCCAACATAAGTGTAATGACATATAGCTCTACAACTTCAGTATATACATAACAGTGAAACCAATATGTGTAATGTCTGCATTCATTTGCACAGGTCCATCCAGTTCTGCATGACCGCAGGACATGACTGGTGAGTTTATCTATATACTGTTACTGTAACCATTACTGCCTCAGTCTCCTGTATTGTAATATTTATATTTCCCTGACATTGTAAAATACAGGTATATCTTCTAGGAGCACAAACCATGCAACTGCACCTACAGACAGACCATGTATGGTTCCCCAACATATTCATAGGCTGCAGCAATGTGTAGCAGACTTGTGTTATATGAAATTAATGTTGCTGTTTTTCTACACAGGGACATCGAGCAACACTTGCACCATACATCATGTGAGTATCACCATACCCTGTGTGATGACATGAGGTAGTGCCAGCTGTGTCAGAGGGAGTAAGGCAGTGCATGTGTAACATATGTCAGCATATCTAGCTGGAGTTTTTTAAAGAATTGTATGTCACTTGAATATCAAACTGATTTGTACAGATGCTTGTGTTAAAAATGTATTTATAAAGTTCCTTGTGTTAAAGATGCATCAACAGTGGGTCCTGCTGGACAGAAAAGAAATATACATGTATGTCAGACTGTATTGCTATAAATGATGAAATGTATATACTTAAACAGAGCATACTAGGAAGGAATTAAGCTCAGGTCAGCTAACCTTAAGAAAAATAGCCTGAAATTAAATTACTTGATTTAAGCCATAAATATGTTATCTTAAAGGTCTGAATACTGCCAGAGAATAGCATGTTAGCTTCTGCAGGAATGGTGGAAGTGTTGGAATTGCTTTACAGTTTCCAAATACTGTAATAAACTTTAGCTAATGTTCTGTGTGTGTATTGTGACACATCAGTGGCAGATCCTGGCTCAGTTTCTAGAAAGGGGGTAGTGTGGGAAACACAGAGTCAGGTGCAAGATGTGATGTCATGCTGTAGCCAGCACTGAAATTGTATTTGAATGTTACTGAGAGATGTGAGATGTGCACTCTGTTTTTGGACCTGACAAGAGATACTCATCAACTTTCATCATGCCTTGCTTTAGTAAGTAACTAAGGAACAGTAACTCTTCAGTCATTTAGGAAAATATAGTGAGATTAGCTAAATGTATTTTTTTCTGTATCTGTCTGAATCTTTCCATTTGTGTTGTTTTTTTTTAATATATATTTCCTGTGATTGAAATTCTGGTGTTTATTGTAAAGAGATATTCAGTATTTTTTATGTTTTATTTTATTATGAAATATATCTACAACTTTCATTGTGGCTGGTCTTTTAGAAAACATTTAACCTTTGAGAGTACTTGCATTTATTTAGTGGCACTATGGCTCCATGTTCCTGAAAGACTTGCTGCTTGGTTAACCACTACTGTCGCTCTCCTACTTTGGACACAATAGAAGCATCTTTGTGGGTTCTGTTCAAGCAGCTTTATTATATACAAACCCATTACGGTAGAAGTTTACTGACTTTAACTTAAGTAAACTAACTACTGCAATCATACATGCTTACTCTCTTGCTGCACTCTCAAAATATCACTGGGAAAAGCACATGCCTGGTATTTATATGTGCACGCTCAGTCCTTGATATGCTTCTTAAGAGACAGCACATACACTTTGATCTACATCCCCCTCTTTGAGAAATAGATCATGCAACACTATGAATCTATTTGGCACGCAGATATTATAAGTAGTTCTTTGTCATGCAATTATACAAGACAAGGTAAATATATATACAGTTATGTCCATGTTGCTACATATTTTACACTGGGCCTGGATAGTTGACAATATTGTGTGACATAAAACTGGGATCTGGGTTTAGCAACTGGAGCTGTCTCTACAGAATGTTCAACCTTGTAAGTGTTTGGAGCATCTTCAGGAATGGAAGTAGAGATTAAACCACACTCTCAGATGGGAATAAAGTCTGGTTTGTTCTGAGATCTAGAGTCTGTATCTGCCAAATGGAGTACCAAAAGTGGTTAGTAATGAGGATTTGTGATCAAGCATAACTTGCCAAAATTAACTTTTTGCATCCAAGACGGAAAAACCTGCAGCATTCGGTATTAGAGCTGCAAGCTATTCGACTGTACGCATTAGATGATGTGGTCTCTTTAATGCTTTGTTCAAATCTCTTGGGTCAATACATATTCTGATTTAATCTGAGCCTTTTTTGTGAGCTGCTTCCATAGATGACACCCATTCAGTTAGTTCTGTAACTGGACAAATTACACCTTGCTGTATCATTTTATCCATCTGATCCTTAACTTTATCCTGCATAGGTTTTGGAACTCTTCTTCCTGCTCTGACTACTGACATGACCTCTGGATCTAACTTCATGGAACACACAACTTGAAGTCTGCCCAACTTGTCATCAAAAATATCAGCATACTCTGAGAGAATGGCTATAGAAAAATTGGAACTAGGATATGCACTTATGTGATGAACTTCTTTGGTAAAAGAAAGCAGATTAATTCTCAAACTGTCTTTGAGACCCAATAAAGACTGTACTGGTCTTTGGACTATATAGAATAACAAGCTGTAAAAGCTCTTGGCCAAATAACATGAAAGTATCACTCAGCCTTTAGTTTGAATTTCTTCCCCTCCATAAGCAACAAGCTTCGCACTACTGGCCACATTGAGTTGCTCATTAGTTCTCACTTTAGCAAATGTGTCTTTTGATATAACATTACACTTTGAACCAGTGTCTACTTTAAGCTCTGTGGATTTACTATTGATCTGGACTGTACAAAACACTTTGCTCTTTGCCAATAAATTCACTGCATCAACTCTCTCACCAATTACTGATACACCATCTACACAGAAAGCAGAACTGCAGTCTACTTGATCAACTTGCTTTTTCGTGTGATTTGCTTGATTTGAAAAACTTTTGAAAATGGTTCCATTTTTTACACTTGTGACACTGCTTACCAAATGCTAAGGACTTCTCTCTTTTAGACTCATGACTGGCATCACAATTGCGACAGTTAACAATAAAGTAAGCTAGTCTTCGGTTTTGCTGATTCATGCTTGTACTGCACTGAGCATTTTGCTGATTCAGCCCTGTACCATACAGAACATGCTCCTTTCTTAGAACTTTTAGGAAAACTATGGCGTTTCCCTGGTGAGCCAGCAGGGGCTTTGGCTGTCATGTGCTTAGGCCTACTTCTGTTTGCCACATGTTGCATGCTATCTATATTTGCTTTGGAGCCTGCTGAAACCATGCTTTTGTCACTTGCAAGCATAGTTGTGTGTTTTTTCTGTCACTTCATGGATCTAACAAATCTCAGTGGCTTTACTCAACATTAAATCACTATCATGAAGCAAAATCATTTTCACAGCAGCACTATTAATATCACACATGAGCCTGTCCTTTATTAACTCCTCTTTTAAGTCACCAAACAGACATATTTTGGCTTTGTTTCTCAGGTCAGTTATATAAGCTGCAAAAGTTTCCCCTGGTTTCTGATCTCTCATGTAAAACAAATACCTCTCTAATGTAAAATTTGTCTGGGAATTACACATTTCTCTGAACTTGCACTTTAAACACTCGTGAGGTCTTCCCTTGATTCATCCTGTACAACAATATGACGATTTTCACCTACTCCCTCATATACTGCTGGTGCATACACAAATGAACGCTCACTTTCTATGGCCTCTAACCCAGCTAGGTTTAGCAACATGAAAGCCCTGGTGCATGCATCTTTATCTGAATAAGCTGCTTGTATAAAAATATTGTACTCTTGCTCAAATATTCTCCAATTCTCTGTGATATTCTGATCAAATACAAGTGGTAACAGCTTTTGAAATCTGTCTGCCATATTACACATATCAGTGAAGGGTTTTGCAAATAAGCATGAACACATACAAATACACATATGCAAGAAATTTATACCAGTATCTGTAACTTTGCCCAAAAGCACAATAAGCCTCTGTGTAACTGAACTTTCTGAAATAAGTCTCTCTGGCACTGAAATACTCTTGAAATTACTGTATTGCAAAATTAATTTATCATTTTAAGAAACATTTCAAATAATTGCATGATGCAAATGAACAGGGCAAGAGAAGCTCAGAGTCAATAACATTTTGAAGTAATTGCACTTTGCAAATAAACTGTACACAGCACACTGACATTTCCCCAAAATGGCAGTACCTTGCTAGGCAATTCTTTACAGTGCAAGAAACACTCTGTAATGGGGGCACTTTGTGAATAGACCCACCCAGCACAAGAAACTTTTTGAAATGGCTATACTTTGACTGTACTTCATGAAATAGTTGCACTTTGCACACAAATAAACTCATCAGTATACATGTACAGTAATAAGCACACTGTAAGCAATTTTGCACACTTTGAGACAATTTGAAAACCTGTGGTTACGCCCTTGATACAATACGAAATCGTAGTTATGCCAAAACACAGCACTTTGCCAAAACACATGCAGTCACCTTGCTTTATTTATGCTTAATCTTCCCTTTTTTGCCTTTGTTGTATTCATTTTACTTGTTTAATCTCTTTTCATGCCCACTGTACTTTTCCTGTACTAATTTTACTCTAAGCATGCCCATTTTGCCTTAAACATGCTAGTTTTGCTTTAAACATACTCACTTTGCTTTTCTGATAATCGTCTTATCAAATATCTTAATTTTAAACATTTCCCTTAGTTAATAAACCTTTTGAGCAACCTGCTTGTTCAGTAGTGTTGTTTGTGCCCTTGTAATGCTCTGTTTTATTATTTTTTAACAAAATAAGCTGTTTGTGCAACTTTTCATTACCTTTGATTTTTTTCTCTCTCTTTTTCGTGTTCATTTCTCTTAGTTTACCTTCACTATCATCTCTGCACCTTATGGCTCTGAATATCATTCTCTGAAATCCCAGTTCTGACACCATGTCGCTCTCCTACTTTGGACACAATAGAAGAGTCTTCATGGGTTCTGTTCAAGCAGCTTTATTATATACAAACACATTATGATAGATGTTTACTGACTTTAACTTAAGTAACTTATATACAAACTAACTACTGCAATCATACATGCTCACTCTCTGGCTGCACTCAAAATGGCACTGGTAATAGCATGTTCCTGGTATTTATAAGTGCACATTCAGTCCTCTGTATCCCTCTTGAAGACACAGCACCTACACTCTGATCTGCAACTACCATTTGTATAATTATTGATTTTGTTAAGTTTAATTGTGTACCATTGTAAGAGCCTTAAAGTAGCTGTCTTTGGGTGTTCTGGTGGTGGTGAATCTACCTTACAGTATGGGTGGAGGTGTCAGAGCAGGTAAGCTGTGCCAGCCTTTTCCAGGTGTGGTTGTGTGAATAGACAAATCTCAAAAGAGAGTGTGGCAGCTACTTTGAACAGGGACACTGAGAGCACTGATTTCACAGTGAGAGTGGTGAAAGACTTGGCTTGGAACACACAGCTAATTACTCAGCTTTGTAGTGGTGAGTGGGGAGTCTTATTTGGGGCCTGAAGAGAAAGCCCAGCCCCAGGACTGGAGTGTGCATTCCCTGTGTGTTCTTTAGGGAAATTGTACTTGGTACAGACAGCTGCATCTGAAAATACTATATATGTCTATTTTTCTGACCGTGAACATTCTCCACCAGTGTCAGTGGTGAGGATTGAGGTTCCTTGATCACTGGCCCAGAGGACAGATGTCACACCCTGTTACTGTGTTGTATACGTCATCATGTGACTATGGTAGGGACTGCATTCATGACTGTATTTGCTTTGTCTGTACTTTCCCACTGCAGGATCTGCATTATGACAGATGAACTTACCTTAATGAGAGGTTGTCAATGATATGTTACTAACTCTCTTTCATTCATATCATTGCTATTACTCCTGTTGTCCTCCATCAATACTGCATCTTTCTAACCTGCATAGGACAGCCACCATCAGCATTTCAGCCATGATAAACTGGTATGTATATGTGTTACCTACTGTGTGATTTATCTTAGTTGGAATTGTACATGCTGGGAAGGATGTGATTAAGAATGTTGTGTTTATGCCTTTGCTTCACTACAACAGCTGCATTTCATCCCTCACCTCCAAAACTGGCTTTCCACAAGGACATGCCAGGTGTGTGTTATACTTGCATTCCTCACATATGTTATGTATGTTGCATATGTAACATAATTGTCAACTCCCTGTTCCATAGGTTCTGGGGCCATACATGCACAAGACCTCCTGATAAGTCATTACTCTCTGTAGCATTGTAGTAAAATATATGTGGCATAGATCATTAATAATATGCAGCATGTGATGTAAGCACATTTTCCTGATCTGTGTCATCTGTCTCTTCTTTTAGTCCATCCACTCCCTTTATCCTCCATTAGCCCATCCACTGATCCCAATGTGGCATCTGATGTGTCTCAGTATGGCAGAATGGCCCTTGTCACACAGGACACAGCCTTGGTGATACAGTCTGGCCAAGATGGTGACAGTCATGTGGATGAGGGTGTAGCCTCAGATGGGGAGGAAAACTTGTCCAGCCATTGTGACAATGAGGGGACATCAGATGGTGGACAGTATGAGGCCTGTGGACCACATCCCCATGTTGAGTCTCCTGGTGATGTCAACACTTCCCCACAACACATCAATGCTGCCTATCACATTAGATGTAGGTGTGTAGCTTATGTGCATGGGCAAGTGTCAGAGGGTGTCTCCCTACTCCTACAGGCAAATGAACATTTCCAGCAAAGTCACATATCTGACATCTGCATGGCTCCCAAGACCCAAACGCTCCTACCTGGACTACAACTAATGCGTATGCTAAGACCAGTCCTCACCTCCTTAAAATCTACTACCTAATCTCTTGAAAAGACTAAAAGGGTAATACTCATAGCCTACTATCTCTTCACTAAACTAGGGTTTGTTATAAACTGGGAACCTGGCAGTACCATTATATTATCTAAAGTGCAAAATATATCTCTGCAAAGTGCTTCTTTCCTGTAAGCATTGGTAGTATCTCCACTACGCTGAATATTGCACTCACCTACTGCTGCCTCTAAGACCCTGAGAACTCCTGGCGGTGTATGCCCTGCTCCGCTCCCCTCCCTGCCCCCATATCCCACCCGCCCCCAGTACCTCTACATTTATAGGAATAGATAACCCCTCCCACTTTTCCCCTCGCAAATCCGACGACCCTTCAATTTCCTCTACTACTCCTCCCACTTCTAGGCCCTCCCCCAATTCTAAAGGTAAACCTAAAGTCTCTCCCCTTCCCAGTACACTTTCCCCTCTTACATCATGGCCAAACTCACTTATTCTATCACCCCCTTCTCAACAACACTACTACTCCTTACTGCCTATTTTTTAACAAAGTATGAAAACCAAACTCTGATAGGAATCTCCCTCCCTAAGAGCTACACCAACTGCCAAACTAATCTTTCTGCCATATCTGTCCCGCCTACGCTCAACTCTGATAATACAAAATCCCCCAACATAGTCCAACTCACCCTTCATCACCCCAAAATTCCAAATAATAAAAATAACCTCAAATTACTATTTAAACTACAAAGACTATTAATTTACCTGAAAAATAGTATTACCATTTATGGTGATATTCATCCCAACCCAGGTCCCACTACTGTCCCAGACTCTAAACCCTCTAAATTAGCTCGTAATTCTACTGACTCCCTTCTAGTACTACATCTGAACCTAAGAAGCATTAACAACAAGGTTCACAACCTGCACGCTATGTTAGCTACTCATTCCCCTGACATTATGTGTCTAACTGAAACATGGCTAAAACCCACCACTAAGGACGAAGAGATTCTCCTACCCGGGTATAATATCTTCAGGGCTGACCGTGTAAAGAAACGGGGTGGAGGTATAGCTGTCATGTTTAGGAATACCCTGAATATCATTAGGAACCCATTACAACCTCCTATAATCTCTAATTTAGAACTTATTGCCCTAAAGATATGCCTAAACACTCAAAAATGCATCAACCTCATTGTAATTTATATCCCACCAGGGAAGAACACAGAAAATCCGGAGCAAACCCCGTCCTGGCTAGCCACTAGTTACCCACAAGAAACCATAGTACTTGGGGACGTTAATATAGACTGGTCCCTCTGTTCTACCCATACAACCCCACATCCTATTAACCTACATGGCTTTTCCCAAAATATACTATCCCCAACCAGACTTGGCAATACTCGTCAAAAAGAAACCACCATTGACTGGATCCTTACCAATAAAGATTCAATCAACTATACCGCTGGGACCCTTCCCAGCGACCTCAGTGACCACCTAATTACCTATATTATTAAACATAAATGCCCAACTACTAACCCCCCCTTATATCGACTAATTAGAAACAAAAAGAACTTTGTCCCACAGCTATTCCTTGCAGACCTAAAATCCTGCAACTGGTCCATTTTAAAAACTCTACCCCTCCAGGAGAGTGTTTCCCACTTCAACGACACATTCCTTAGGATACTTGACTCACATGCCCCAACTAGACAAATCAGATCCAAAATACATATAGCACCTTGGCTAACTAGAGAAACCAAAACCAAAATGAAACTTCGTGACCAGGCCTGGGACAAATGGAGAGCCACTAAAACCCCCTTGGATCGCATTAAATTTCAACAGCTAAGAAACACTACTAAAACAGCCATTACCCAGGACAAAAAACAATAATTCTGCCACCTCCAGAATAAGCACCAGAACAACCCAAAGAAGTTCTGGGCAGGATTTAACAACCTCCTCCACCCAGGTAAAACTACCACCCCAACCCCTGAGAAGCTTATTGGGAAAGATGTGGAAGAAATAGCCAACACCTTTAACTCCTTCTTCACCGATACTATCCAATCACTTGCCAGTCAACTAACCTCCACTGCCCCACCTACCTCTCAACCTCATGAAGCTGCCCCTACCTCCTTTAACCTAAAGCCTGTCTCTTCCTCCTATATTTGTACCCTCTTAAAAAAACTTAAACCAACCATCCTAGCGGCAGATCACCTCCCAGCGGAATACTTACAAATAGCATCTGAAGCCATCACCTACCCCATATCCATCCTGATCAATAGAACTATAACTGAAGCTTGCATCCCCTCTACTTGGAAGATTTCTTATATCATCCCTCTTCATAAAGGAGGTACCTCCACTGAAACATCCAACTACAGGCCAATAGCAATCCTGTCCCCAATAGCGAAAATTATGGAAAGATGTGTTCACAAACAACTCTTTCACTACTTAACCCTTAATCGTCTCTTGTCTAACTCCCAACATGGCTTTCGCCCCCACCATAGTACAACTACCGCCCTCCTTTCCTTTGTAGACTCCATTAATAACAATCGTAACAATAAACTAATATCCTCCGCCCTCTTTCTTGACCTATCGAAAGCGTTCGATATGGTCAATCACCAACTCCTACTTAATACCCTAGAAAGCCTACATCTGAACACCCCAGCACTAAGCTGGTTTAAGGCGTACCTCACTGGTAGGCAACAAGCTGTCCTGTGGCAAAACAAATTATCAGACCTGCTCCCTAATACCATCGGTGTTCCTCAGGGCTCCATACTTGGTCCTCTTCTGTTTTCCATCTTCATAAACGACCTTCACTCAGTCATCCCCAATTCCACCTGCATACAATATGCTGATGACTCCACCCTGATCTGCTCCGATGTCTCCCTCTCGAAACTCCAAACAACTACCCAACTCTGTTTTACTATAGTTGAAAAATGGTTCACCGACTTGAAACTCCTACTCAACCCAACAAAAACTAAATTACTTCTATTTTTCCCCAACACCCTCATACCCCTCGGAAACGAACTCCCAAATACTAACAATACGACCTTCCATGTTAAATCCATCAATGGGACCATCATAGTCCCTGTCACCAGTACCAAATTACTAGGTGTTACCATTGACCATAAGCTTAAATTTGACATACACATTACCCAAACCATTAAATCGGTTAACAAAAAACTTGGATCCATGTACAGAATCAAAAACTTCTTAACCCCCTCTACCAAATTAACTATTGCCCGAACGCATCTCCTCTCCACCCTACTGTATGCCTCCCCAGTTCTTTCTTTCCTCAATAAACGTGAACTTAACATGCTCTCTCTTGCTTATAACCATATTGCTAGATTCATAACAGGTTCCCCATATCGCACCCACTATTGCCTTAACCTTAAGAAACTCGGCTGGTTGGAACTGCCTAACCTTCTCAAACTTAACCAACTCACAGAAGCCTTTAAAATAATTCACCAACCGGACAGAACTCCCTCACTGTGTAGTATTTTGACCCCCTACTCCAACCTAAACTCCCTTCGATCAGCTAATAACGTCCAGATCCTAACGATTAAATCTAAGAACTCGGGTGGTGATGCCCTGTATGCCAACTCCATTGGAAAGCCTTGGAACTCCCTGCCAAACACCCTTAGACTCATGTCCTCACATAAACAGTTCAAAAATAACCTCAAAGAACATCTTAAGTTACAATGGCTATGCCCATGTACAGAACCTGACTAACTTATCAAACTCATACCTAACTACTCCCATTCCACCTTTACCCAAATCCCTTACTCAGATTATTAAAATCTCTTGTACTCATAATGGACCCTGATAATTAGTGACCTAGTCTATTACTTCCACTGTGTTTATCCTATACAACTAGTATGTATAACCTGTTGCTTTGCTGTGATTATTTAAAAACTATGTTATTCTTATTCTTATCTTGTAAATGTAACATGTATTTCTCATCATGTATTGCCATTATGCTGGAGCTTTTCTCCCCGGGCCTCTACTGAAAAGGGATATGTATCCAGCTGGACTAGCCCGGTCAACAAATGTAAAATAAATAAAATAAATAAAATAAAATAAATCTGTGCACTTGCCAGTGCAATGGATCATGTTGCACAGCAGCTGGTTGTGCTGTATAAAGGACAGGAGTGCAGACATGGTAAGGTCATGGCAGCATTGGCTACACAGAATGAAAGCATGTTATCTATGGCACTGTCCATTGAATCCCTGGTCATAGTAGTTCTAGAGCTGTGTCATAGTATGAGCAGGGTTCTGTGTGTCCTGACTGTGCTTAGCCGAGTACTACATGGGAGCAGCAGGCTCCCTCTCAGCATACTAATCCTTGCCCATCGGTCATCAATGCCTATGCTGCAACATGAACACATTACTGCTGCTGGGCCATCCGATATGGACGTGTCAGTCATGGCCAGACAGTCAACTCACAGTCATGCTCCTTCTCATAGTGTGTCTCCACATGTTGGTGTCATTCCATCATTCTCCCCTGTAGAGCAACCTGGCCCAAGGGTTTCCATATGTGGTAGGGGTAGAATGGACCACAATGTGAGCTGTCAGCATGGGCACCCTAGTCTGCATTAGAGTAACAGTGACAGTTGATCCACTATGTCCTGCAGTGTTAGTCTCACCCCGTAGCAATGATGATTGCTGTGTAGACCACTGACAATGTCTGTCTGTGGTTGTTGTGAAGTCTGATACCACAGGAGTCTGACATTTTTCCTAACCACAGGTGACTCCATTGAGTACATTACACTTTATCCATACTTACATTGACATATGTTGCTTGTGATATTGACACCAGATCTACATTAAGCCCTGAGTTGTATTCCTGTTTCTGTCTTTTGATAGTGGACAGATGGGAATGTGTTTCACAGAGGTATGTCCCTTGTTGTCTCTATACATACTTGTGTCACTTGTGACTTGAGTTGATTATCTATTTGGTGATACATTTGTATATGTTCATACTGTTATATATCAGAATTATGTTGTTATGTTTGATGCTCAGTGCATACATCCATAGGGTAATTGCCATTAGATGCAATCTGTGCTTCTGTGTTGGGAAAACATCTGAACATCAGTGTTTAATCTGTGTACTAATGTACATGTGGCTTGTCATGACTCAAAGTTATGTGTCAAACGCTGCCATGTTGCCTGGTCCTGGACTTGTGGTCACACCCTCCATCACACACACCTGTTTTTTTTTGCCCTTATGCCCTCCTGCTCCTCCTCTGATAGCTGCAAAATGTCATCTTCAGACATCTGGGGTTCTTGGAGTAGTTCACCCATACCTACAGCTGGAAGACTGCCATATGCTGTTGTTAGCATATTGTCTAGCATGGCACACACAGTGGTCATCTGTACTGCCTTTTCAGGTGTGTATTGCAGTGTACCCACAGATGTATGCAGACATCTGAACCTAGCTTTCAGTATACCAAAGACAGGCTCAATGGAATTTTGTGTTGTTGCATGTGGTCTGTTGTAGGCATCCTCTGCAGGGTTTGACAGTTCTCTGTATGGGGTCATTAGCCATGGCTTGAGTGGATAACCATAGTCACTTGTTGTGGGGAGTGAATCACATATGTTGCCATTATGAATAATGTTGACAGGGATGTCCTTAGCTTATGTCCTAGCTATGTTTCTGAACTTACCCAGCAGCAGTCCCTCTGGAATTTCACCTTTCTGGAATGCAGTCCTCATATCACTTTCGCCTCCATATGGCAGCATCATGGACACTTCTAGGGTGTGTCACCATTATGTTTGTTATGCTGCCATCTGTTGCACACACAACCTGGCAGTTCAGTGGTGGCCACCCCTTTTTGTTGATTTAACTGTTTGCTTCTGGATGCACAGAGTTCCTAATAGGAATGTAAGTGCAGTCTATTACACTAAGTACATGTGGGATGTTTGTGGTTTTAGGGGTAGTGCATAACAGTTCTACACTGTACAGGGGGGTAGATAGAAGGTGTAAGTATGCATCTACCTTGTTACATGTTGCTGCCAGGAATTTTGACAGAATACGACTGGCAGCTGTCTGTGACACTCCTACAACATCTCCTGTGTGTCTTTGGAATGTCCCAAATGCCAGTACACCTAGGCTCAGACACACTTTTGTTTTAAGAGGGATGGGGTTGCCTCACAACATCTACACAGACATGTGTGGGGCACACATGTTGCACACAGCCTGTACCCGCTGTCTGTCTAGGCAGTAACTGCCAATGATTTCTTGATGTGACAGCTGGCTTAGTTGTAGCCTTGCTCTCTCTCTTTCTCTCTCTCTCTCTCTCTCTCTCTAGCTGGCTGCCTTCTAGGACAGAGGCAAATCCTCCTTCGTAGCTTGCAGTACCACAGCCTGTTGCAGTTCATTCACTGCAGGTAGCAATTGTTTTAATATTGTTGTGGATTCCATAGGATTCTGGGGGATTAGCTTCTATTACTTGTGTTTAGTATGGGATTCTCTGAGGATTTCGGAAAAAGAGTTGGCATTGCAGTTTGCTGTATTTTAGTTGCATTGAGTACATATGATGTGTTTTGGAATTCAATGGCCATATGTGGAATCCATAATTATCCTACTCTAAATAGTTAAGTACTTGGACTGCTTGAGACTTATCTTCTGAAACTGCATCTGGTGCACTGAAGTCTTCCTTTGGTGTGCTGCACTGTTCGCTACTATCGTTTGGAATCTGGCCCAAAGATTTTGTGTATCTTATCGATTAAGAGGTGTTTTGGATTTCTGTAAGGAATGGAAATTCAGCATAAAACTGAGCAATTGTCACTTATAAGTAAAGGAAATAAAATATATAAGCACTGTAAGTTTCTGCATATGAAACATAAAAAATAAAAAAAAAATCATTCACTGCAACATTACTGTGTTGCTAATGATTTTTACTTTGCTGCTGTGTCTTTGTTTATGTCACAGTTCTACAGTAGTATTGTTATGTCTGCAATAGCATTTATTTATTATTTTATAGTAATTTTGGTCTCTCTAGACATTTCCTTGCTGTATTTTGCTTTATGTCAGAGCTCTACTCCAGTAGTGCTAATTCAGACGTATGGATTCAAATGTATGTCTCTGCTGAATTTTCACTGCAGCATCTTGCATTATGTTACAGGTACCTTACAGTATTCCTGTGTTGACAATGATGTAGGTTGCATGCAGATGTTTTATTGTAAATTTCTTTGGTTGTTAGATGTTTTATTGTAAATATCTTTGGTTGTTCTTATGAGGGGAATAACAGGTGCAGCCTTTTCTATTGTTAGAAGCAAAGTAAAATGCATTACTGTGACCACTTGCTCTTTCAACTAGCTATTCAGTTATAATTACTGTTACTGTTAATGTTAGATAGTCACTGTGCCTTTGAGTAATTGCTAGCAGCCAATAGAAGTACATAGCTATACAATGGCTAGTTCTTTCCATTACACAGTAAGGCTTACCATACCCACAAAAAGGAGGTGAGGTGGGGAAGGCGCACATATCCTGAGCTGAACAGCTTTTTTGCTCCTGTAGTCATGAATATTGCTATTATTTGCATAATTATGACTATCTTATAAATAGAAACTGTGGCAGTAGAGATTGAGGTGATACTGTCATGTTAGGGGATCCTATGTAAAGAGTGGTTGTCAGGAAAAAGAAAGATACTAGAGACTGATGGGTAAGAGAAACAGCAAACAATATAACTATCTATTTGAGGTGCACTGTATTAATAATAATATTGCTCTAATACTGAGACTAGTACCTCATGGACAGCATATTGTGCATTAGGAATCAAGGAGGCCTCTGTAAGTTGACAGGCTATGTTAGGTGTATTGGTTATCTACAGTAGAAATGTTGCTGTGGCATATACAGGGCATGTGTTTATGATGATTGTTTACTAATGGACATGATAAATATGAAATATTTCCATATTTATATTACTAAAAGAAAAATGAAGTCTTCAAGTGTTATGGTAGGAAGCATAAGCAGTGTTTATCAGGGAAGAAAAGTGATAATAAATATGTTTGTCTAACGCAAATATAGACAATGGTAAACTATTAATTTAAGGTACAATGTATTGATATTAACATTATTCTAATAACGAGACAAGACTCTCAGGAATAGTATGGCATGTATGTGGAAGCAAGGTGGTATCTGCAAGCTGACAGCATATGGAAGATATCCATAATTCCACAGTGAAATTACTTTGGTATGTACAGGGCTTCAGATACTGAAGGCTGTTTACAAAATCTTAAATAAATAATGAAATATCTCCCAAGCTGTATTAATAAATCAAAAATGCGGTATGATACTGTCATGGGGGCAGGGCTTGCAAGATGCGGGTGTTAGAAAACCAATGATGGTAAAACACAGTTCAGCAAAAACACACCAAAAACATATACTATTCATTTGAAGAATACTGCATTGATATTGAAATTGTTTTAAGACTAATACTAATATCTCATGAAAAGTGGGTTATGCGTTAGGAAGCATGGTGTCATCAGCAGGTTGATAAAATATGGAAGGTATCCTCATTAAATATCACTGTAGGATGTACTGGGATTGAGCTAATGAACAGTGCTTGCAAAAAGTTATTAAAATGTGAAATATTGTACATGTATACATTAGTAAACCAAATATGAAGAGTGATACTGTCATGCCAAGGCCTACGTAAGCAGTGGGTGTTAGAAAAAAATAACATTGCATACACCTGGGAAGACAGACATATCAGATATATAAATATTTGTTTAAGGTACACCGTATTAATATTAGGAATAGTCTAAGATTGTGCCTATCATCTCATGAATGATATAATGTGTGTGAGGGAGCAAGGTATCACCTAAAAAGGACATGATTTAATAGGCAAACTGAGTGAAACAGAATGGACTCATGTGTGATATAGTCATGTTGGAGAACGCATATGCCAGCAGTGAGCATTAGTTAAAATATCTAAAAAAAAACAGAAAGCCTAGGCATTAGTAAAAAATGACATCAAAACATTGAAGATAATGTGAAGGTATACTTAGAAATAAATGTTTATTTGCTAAAACATTAACATATCAGCTATATTTTCAGTCCTGCATTAAAACTGGCAAAACTGTGTGTCCTACAGCCAAATAAATGCTGCCACCTTCTACACTCAATTTTGCGCATTATAGTAGCCATCTAATATGCACATTTTTGTGCATTAATGTTACTGTTTTTAAATATTGTGAAACTATAACATGCATAATTTGCATTTATTATGTAATATCACAAAACAATGGTGTGCTTCACAGTCTTGTCATATACCCTGGAAAGCTCTTGAATGAGTGAATGATTCACTGCTGACACCTTAGACCTATTTTGCACATGGCAGTAAATATAACTCTTTGTTCAACCACAGTACCAGTATATTCTGGCAAATAAAATGCTATTTTTTCTTCATAAGTTTGCAATATACATTCAGTGTCATAAGATACATTTTTGATGCCAGTATCTGTACATTGTTTAATTAATAATTTTTGAGTTTCACATTTTTTGTAACTCACACCACTTATGAGACATGGCAAATCACATGAAGTATGCTCTTAAAAGAGGATTTCAAAGAAAAAAAATCTCAGGAAGCAAGTGTTTTCCTTGACTGAGAGGGTCAAGGATGCAATGGAATTAATTTGATTTCCTACTACTTATGACTGAATTATTTAATCAGGTAAGTCTTATAAATTCATTGTTATTTTTTTTTCTATTATTTGATTACTACTGATTGTGTTTAGGTCTGGAATGTTTTGTGTTGCTTTAGCTGTGCTTTCATGAAGACCCAAGTTTCACATCACTACAGCAGAGTAGATATGATTATTGCATTGTAGATTTTTATTTTGGCTTGTAAGGTGAATTGATTACAGTTCCCTATTCAATAGTAAAACATTGAGAAGGAAGTTGTTTGATGTCCCTACTGTTGATATTCTGGGACTCTAGTGATGATGTGTTTGATATTTTTGTGCCTGTGTATTTGATGTGTCTCAAGTATTCTACAGACGGGTAGACCCCTCCTTTCCCTCAGTAAGTTGTCAGTGATGTGAGGAGTCGATGAACTGCAGTTTCCTTGTTGTCGTCTCGATCATGTGTGTTTCATGTAAGTGGTTTTTCGATACTCTGAAGTAGAGCCCTACAGACATATTTTCAAATATAAGCTGAGGGGTTGTGCGCCATATGCTAGGGTCACTAATTTCCTAGAGTTGTTTGAAGACACTGTTTGAAGGCATCCATATGTACTTAGTTCAAGGCATTTTGAGCATCCTGCTCTAATTCCATGAAAAATGGTAATATCAGAATAGTCAAGGTATGTGAGTTTCTTTTTGCCAGACTTTATGTTGCTGTATTAAGAGAGAGCTTGGTTATTTATCTATTCAGCAGTATAGTTGAAAACTGTTGGTATTGTTGAGCATCTTTGAGGGGATACCAATATTGATGTTGAAGAAATCTGATTGCAAGTGGCCAGTCTTTATCTTGAATTGAGCATCTGTCTGAATAAAGTGTCTCCAGAATGGCGATGATCTTTCCTGGCATGCCTAATATTTATAGAATTAAAAAAACCTAGAGAAATTCAAACAGTCAAAAGCTACAGAAAAGTCAACAAAGACTGTAATTAGTGATTGATTGTATTGTGCAGTAATTCATAAAATGTACCAAACAGTAATTACTAGTCACTGCACTATTGAACTTCAGCTAAGCTAGCCTTTTCGGTTCATTGTGAAGAGGCGATGGACGGTAGTAATCTATACCTGATTCTTGTTATTAGTATTTTATTAGCAACAGAAAGTAAACCGATTCTAACATATCTTGTATTCAATGTAAGTAACGTAGTGCTCTGGAATTTGGTAAAAGTCCTCTGCCTGCTTTATATACTATTGATGGGCAACTGCAAGTTTACAAAAAAAAAAAAGAAAATGGCCTTAGAGTTTTTGTATAGGATGGCTTTTCACTTCATATCCATAGAGCTGCTGCTGTCTGCAGAGTATATAGAGTTGCCCAACTGATCCTCTCTTGAGGTCATGAGTTGTGCTAGGGAGGTAACTGTCTTCTATCTCTTACATAACAATTAAAGAAAATGTACCTAGTTCTGTGTCCTATTCACATACCATATCAAGGTGTAGGAGAAGGTATAAAGATTTCTTGCAAATACAATAGAAGGGTTTCAAGACGTCTCACAGCCAATGAATATAGCAAGTCTCTGTCTTCTCTATACCTTATCATCTTCTTACAGGGAACTTGCATCTGACATACAAATCAGTAAAAGACCCTTTAGCTTTTGAATGACTTTGCTTGGAATATCTACTGGTGATCTGAACACAAGAGGAAACTTTGCTTCAATAAAAATTTAATATCAGCCTTACCATGAAATATGATAACTTCATAATATCAGCCTTACCATGAAACATGATAACTTCATATCTCAAAGAATATATCATCTGTGGAATAAATTTCCTTTCTCAGTTAAACTCAGGCCATGAATGCACACGTTCAAGAAGGAATTAGATGACTATATATGTAGCTGCAAGTCCCAACATGAGTCCAGTGCAGCAAGCTCTTTGATGGCCAATAGGCCTTGAGCTTATTAACCCAGCCTATGACTCAATGAATCTATGATTTGCTATTTTGTAAATGTGCTTTAAATCAAGGAGTTACAATATATACAAGAGAAAGAGAAAGGGAAAAGGAGGATGAAAGAGCAGACCTTCAAGCTCCATCCAAACCTCAACTAACAGTAGGCTTTGAGAAGTAGCTAAGCAGCTGCCTTTTTGCCAGCCTAAAATTTAGGGTGTCCCATGATTCAAGCCAAGTATTTTCTCAAAGTCTGGCTATATGAAGACATGACAGCAGTCTTAAAGGACTTCTGGAACATTGCTGGACTTATCATATAGTTCCCAAGTTGAACATTCATGGGGATCTTATTTCACCATTAAATGCATTTATGAAATGGCCATAAATAAACTTCATAGCAATGACACCTTAACACCTAAAGCCTGATTTCTGTTGTCATACCATATTAAAACATGCAGACAAGCTACAATACCTGAAAATAAAAGTTGCACAAAACTTCAGTGAAATATCTCATTGGAAATGTAGGTATCCCCACTACGAGAACATGTACATACTTTACTCACTTTAACCCTAGTCCTAAGTAGTACTACTTGCATCATAGTATGAGCCCTTACCCTGAAGAATTATAACATTCCCAGGAACTCTGTAATTGTTTCCCATAAAAACAACCAAATAACATTGCAACTACAAACAGCACACTTTGGATGAGCAAAATCAAAATTAGCATATTATAATGCAGAACGCAGAACTATTCTAGCAATAATAACTTGTCCTCGGATCTGAAGTTCTATAGAGATAACACCAAAGAAACATCACAGTGTCTCAGAAAGGCTATACATCTCTTTTTCTTTTTATTAATCTGAACGGTGCTGGTTTGCTGTTGCACTTGTAATGAGAATTGGTATCTTAGCTCTGGCCATTTTATTTCACAAGTAAATTATCAAAACCTTGAGAAGTATTAAACAGCTTTGTCTCTTATTGCATGAGGTTTTTATGACAACTGTAGATACTAAATAATAAATCATGAGGAAATGTTTTCTGTTTCATCTTGGGCATTTATTTGGAATGTTCTGTAAGAAAGTGCTGTCGGGTGATTCTGTGTCTGCTCATGATACATACAATCACAACTTCTCAACTGAACTTAATTTTTCTTAATTTTAACCATTTAAATGGAGACCTAATACATCCTTCTTACAATATTGTTCACCTTACTTTATACTCACGTCACAAATGGAAAGGGTCTAAATGATTAAGCCTACCTGCATTCTTAAAAAATTATCTGCTATCAATTGGTTTTCCTGTACTTACTTAATGTTTTAAGTTGCATTTTTCCACTGCTGTAAGGAATGCTGTTCTGCAATTGCAGTGCCCTAAATATATTGTATCTGCTGTATTTAGTGCTTTTAGGCATCTAATTTGTGGTCTCCTAACACGTGGGCTCCAAACCAGTCATTTTACATTAAGAGGGTCAAAGTCAGCACTCTTGTGGCAGAAGAGGGCTGGTTTTTCCTATATGAGCTAGGAATTGCTGGTGGGAAGCTTATTGTGTGCTTACCTGATTGACCTGTGGGCATACGTAGTTTAAAACTTTTTTTTTACTTCTAAAAAAGCCTCAAATTTATGTGAGGTGGTTAGTGGTCCCCTGTTTATATGCAATCACTAGAAATTATAATATTCCCTATAAGAATTAGCTCTGAGATTTTCCAAAGTCCCAAAGTACTCAAAGAGCAACTGGTTTGCACACAGAACAGCACTGCCACATTTATTTAGCTTTAAACTACATTATTACAGTACTCAGAACTATTGCTGCTCAAAGAGCAAGTGGTTTGCATGTTGAACAGCATCATCACATAGGTTAGCTGATGATTGCACAATGTCTGCATCCATCCATCATCCCATTGCAAAGATTCCCCTTTCTGTTCCCTTGTAAAGCTCATACTAAGGACCTGCAACCATGGATAAACACTTTCTTGCTATCTCTGCAGCTGTATTGTTCGACATGGGCATCCTCAGGCAATGTAGCAATTGCGTCATGTTTATCAACAACCACTTAATTCTGAAACAGCAGAAAAAAATGCCAAACAGATTGTCAGTGACACACACACAACACTGACCACACTAAGACCAGACAAATAGACCCACATATGCAGAGGTGATCATATGTAACTTAAACCTCAATTGCCTCCCTTCTCAGAAATTCTGCATGCACACAAACAAAACAACTCCCTCCATTACACATAAAACTGCAGCTCATATGTTTCACCTACCAAGCCCATAAGGAGTAACACTACACAACCCAATATTTTGGTCATAGGACACTGATGTTCCTCTTACCAGGTTGATTGAGGAGAAGGTTACAGTTGTTAGGGGCAAGGATTTGCTAGATCATGCAAGCACTCAGATCACTAAACCACAATAGCTCATGTGGGCTTAAATGACCTGATATGCACCTCCCTAGACTATATGAAGAGAGACATGATTGTCCCCACTGCAGTCTCTAAAACTAAAAACACAGGTATGAGCCTAGCACTGAGCAGCATTCTACCGTCTCGAAGAATGATGTCACAATACCAACAGAAAATAATTGGCTTTCGTAACTGGCTTAGCTACTGGTGTCACTGGAAGGGGATCAAATATTGTCAGCCAGGGAAAACATGATTGAAAGATCATGCTGCTTTGCAAGGGATGGTCTTCACCTGTCACCAGTAGACTTTTGGATATTGACCAAGACATTATCTGCCATTATATTGTCTTTTTTAGGCAATGACAAACAGATAAACCTTCCAACATAACAAAATCTGCTCATGATAAGTTAGAGGTATTACTGCTTAATGCTAGGAGTCTCTACAAGAAATTACACTCCCTGGAAGCACTCCTCACCCTGGAGAATGTCGACGTCTGTGCAGTTGCTGAGACATGATTCAAAGACATAGAAAGCACCCGAGCAGTGTAAGGCTGTAATGCCGTTCACACATTCAGACCACCCATTGCACATGAAAGGACAAAAGGTGGAGGTGTACTCATTATATAAAAGATAGGTGCACCTCAAGACTGGTCAGACAATATGACGCACTTGAGCTACTCCATCACCAATTAACCACAGGAAAAATTACTTACCATCTCCTTGCTAGCTACGGGTCCCTCACCATGAACCAGGAAAACTATACCTCATACCTGAATTTACTAGAATCATTTACCATACAGCCCAATGCCATATTCATAGGTGATTTTAACTACCCCTTCATTAACTGGGAAGCATACACAACCACTAAGATGCAGGCTCAAAGATTTCTAGACTTTGTCAATGCAAATGCCCCGGAGCAGCTAGTCTGAACTCTCACTAGGGGTACAAATATCCTAGATCTGGTGTTGAAAAATATGGGGGAGCACTGAAACTCCCCATCTGTAATGACCTCACTGGCTGCATCTGATTGCAAAGCAGTTTCCCTTAAATAAATATAAAACTTGAACCCTCATCTAACCACTAAACCTTTAAGAACTTTTTTAAGGGAAACTACCTCCTTTTAATTGATGGCATAGCTAATTTCCAAGCTCCCCTAAACCCAGATGCTGATGCAGAGACATACACAAAAGCCCTGTATGACCATATAAATAACTGCATGGACATGACAGTGCCACACCAAAATAAGCCAAAGGCAAACTGCAAAAACAAGCCACCTGAGTAGACCCCTGGCATAAATAGGTTGTACAACAAAAGAAATCAAACAACAGTGCAAAAACTCCCATATTAGTCTAAACAAGCAAATCAGGGGACTAGTCAAGACTTCAAAAGTGAAATTTGAGGCAAAAATAGACTGGCTTTGTCCCTGGGGAGTGGAGGACAACAAAGCTCCAACAGATCAAAGAAATTGCAGACCCAACATTTGACTAGTCTCATATGCAAGGCCATGGAAAGAATAATCATTGACCAGATAAATAATGACATAGGGAATCTCTAAACAAAGGACTCAACCCACTTCAACTTTGTCAAGGGCAGGCCATGCTAGCAAAATCTGGTGGACTTCTTTGAGAAAGTCACTAGGGCCATGAATGAGGGTAAAACTGCATACTGCCAACCTTGACCTGGATAAGGTATTTAATACAATTTCCAACTCAGGTATTATAGATAAACTCACGAAATTGGGCATAAATCCATATGTCATCAGATAGATAGCCAAATGGCTTACTGACATGACACATGTTAGAGTGGGGGAGTCCAGATCCAGCAAGATGCCAGTCACTAGTGGTGTACCAGAGGTCTCAATGCTGGAACTTCTCCTTTTTGGAATATACTTATCTGAATTGAAGGCTAATGTAAAAGTCCTGTGGTTTACCAAGTTTGTTGATGGTTGCAAGTTGGAGGCAATCATGAAAGCCCCCAGATGTCCTTCGGGAGAGTATGATTCAAAGACAAATGATTTGTGCCAGAGCCATGGCCTAAAACTAAATGCAAAACAATGCATAATTATACACTTTGGGAAGTCAAATATCCCTGCAACTTACAATATTAATGGCACAGCTCTAAGAGTAGATTGAGTGATGAGAGATCTAGGTATACAGATAGACAATAACCTAAACTTTGACCATCATATGTCCACAGTGATGAGGAAGCCCTTCTGTGTGGCACAGCTTTTAATTAAGGGCATGGCATCAAGATCCAAGGTGATTATAGTCCAACTGTACTCGACCCTCATCAGACCAAAAATCAAGTAAAATGCACCTTTTGGCATGTAAGTGAACAGGCACTTGCAACAACTGGAGTGACCTCAGAGATTCCTTACCAAAAAATACAGGGTGTAAACAACATGTCCCATGTTGATCAACTAAAAGCCCTATCCCCTTACTCTGTCTCCTACAGACTATTAAGGGGTGATCTATGCCTAACCTACATGCAAATCCAGCCCTTATGGAATTATTACACATTCGCAAGACAAACTGCATAAGGATTACCAGAGCCAAGGTTCTAAACCTGGTCTGTGTCATTAACAAAACATGCTGGAGACAAAGATATGCATCTCAGAGATTACCCCTTCTCTGGAACAGGCTTCATATTTGCATTAAGTACAGCCTTTTCCTGATGCTCTTCAAATGCAGTTTGGATAAAATGCATGATGAATTGTAAATTCACTCCTGGGGTGGCACCCATGCCCCTAATGGACAGGGGCAGTCTGTAAAATACTCAAAGGAGTAGACATAAACCTAAGCCATCCTCTAGCCCTTAGTGGTTGATAATAGGGTAATATCTGGGTAATAATAGCTAGGCTGGTAAAGGGTCTTAAACTATTAGCCTAGTAATCTCCTATGAACATATGAATCTACCTGTGAACATACAATAAATAAGTAAACATCTGAAAATTTCTTCTTAAGGTTTTCAAAATTTTAGTCAGATGCCCTTCAAAAATGTCTCTGTGCACCTTGGTGTGTGCAGGTACAAAAAAACTATATTTTAGATGTTGAGTTAATTGTAGAAACTCTTGTGCTCACTATGGTTGGGATTCATAGATGCGTAGTGCACTGAGCAGCACAAGTTATCATGGACAGCAGCACACAGGGTATGGTTCACTGCAAGATTCATTATAGTTACACGAGGGTCAAAACAGAATGGTATGCAACACATGTTAGAGACTGCATAGTTACGTAGGATTGAGCGGCACCATGAAAATGATGAACTATTCAAATGATGGCAAGCAAAACGACAAGCCATTTCAGAAATGTATAACGTGAACATACTGAATGAACATTGTGCTTCATGGTTTACATGCTGGGATTGAAACCAGAATTAGCAGCAACAGTAATACAGTGGCATGTGTAAGTAGCCGACATCAGAGGCAGTGTCTGTAATGCTGCATGTCGCTATCATCCACTTTAATGGAGAAGGTAGACAAAACACCTGACATAGCACCATCTCATGGACTAGCAGATTGTTGACCATTTCCAAGTGGAGAGGGTGACTTCAAGGAACTTTGTTGAACGTCTTTTAGAATCAAAGGGGATTCAAGGTATATCCATTTCAGTGGATGCTAAGGTATATGTAGCCTATGGGGTATATGTTAGGGATATCACAGGCATCAGCCTCATGAATCCTAAACCATTCCCTTGATATTATGCTACAGAATATTAAGGAGCATATGTGGTTCTTCAGAACAACAGAGGAGAGAAGCAGCAACTTGTATGCACTTTACAACTTAGCTAATCATTTTTATGAGGTCTTGCAACCTTATTAAGGCCCCACCTGGTCCAGGGAGCCTGTAATATATTAACCAGAAGTGCTTCCACTGTCAGTTGATCAGTAATGCCCAGAGTAGTATTCATAATTATATATATATATATATATATATATATATATATATATATATATATATATATATATATATATATCCATGTACTGCTGAGGCAGTTCATGTCAGTCACACATCTGGCAAATGTCCAACCTATAACAAAGGTGCCTGTGAGGGGAACTCCTACAGGGTGATCTGGCTGGTAGGAGCACACACATGCTGGATAGATCGGTATATACAAAGAAGTACCATGCAAACAGGAAACTGGTCATATGTAATATGTTGCTTGTTGTGCATTGCAGGTGATGCTAGAGATACCCAAGAGCCCAGCCTGCATTGTGACCATGCAATTACTGGACCATGCAATAAATGGTCTATAACACAGTTCTTGCAGAAATAGTGAAATATAGTAGAGTATGTATTCAAACTACTGAAGGGATGCTTCTAGTGCTTAGCCATCTCAGGATGGTCAATGCAATACAGTGCAGACATCTGAAGCAAGATTTTTGTTCTGTGTGCCATGCTGCATAACATGCCATTGCACAAACAGATGGAACAGCAAGTTCAAACCTTGGCAGAATTTGTCATACTAGTCATACAGCAACAAAAGGATGAATGAGATTGAGAGGCAGGGGAGCCACATCTGGCAGCATTACCACATCATTCTAGTGCAAGCAAAGAGGTGGTATTTGGTTCACAACTATAGGACATGACACAGATAATGTAGAATAAAATGATACATGCCTTATCACACCCAGATTATAAAGGGCAGTGTACGGATTGGCCACTCTGTGTATCAGAAATCTTCATACTTGCATGTGTTCATCTGTAAGCAGGGAACAGTCAATATCGGTTGTCACAGGTGGTAGGCAGAGTAACAAGACAGTATGAAAAGTGAATATGGCAGATATGCATTTTGAATAGTTGTGGGGAGATGGGAATCACATGCTCCGGTGATAGGGTCAAGTTACCATTATGTGATCATCAGTGGTCTCTACTGTGTTGAGTTGCATTGTCAGGCTACAATGTGGTCTACGTCAGAGAAGGTAGAACTATTTAACCCCATATAGTGTATGTCATGATATAAGATGAACATAACCATGATTCCACCCACTTTTTATGCTTCTGGCTATCATCTGCAGTTAGTGCAATGCACTGCCCCCTTTATATTATATAGTCTAGCCATGTTTCAACACATGACCCTTGAAATGCATGTCCTTTGTAGCATGCCCTTTTCATGGTTTTCCATGTTCTTGGTT
Source organism: Protopterus annectens (assembly GCF_019279795.1). Classification (NCBI taxonomy): domain Eukaryota; kingdom Metazoa; phylum Chordata; order Ceratodontiformes; family Protopteridae; genus Protopterus; species Protopterus annectens. The sequence goes on from NC_056727.1 coordinate 1,120,081,786, forward strand.
TGAAACCCCCCTCCTCCAGCCACAGGCAGATGGTTTCACTGGTTCCAAGTTGCACTTACACAATTACATTTGCTGTACTCTCCATGACATTCTCCACTTGATTTATTGTTAGTGCTGAGACACTTTACCACACAAGAATCCTTCCATAAATCTGGGAAGCTTCACATCTTCTGAGATTTTAGTGGAATTCTCTTATTTCAAAGCCATATGATTCTATGATGATGCACAGAATGGTGACACTCCTTTATACAGTGCTCATGAAAGCCACTTATCATGGTGGTTATGCTAGTGAAGCCAGTTAGTATTACTGTCTTTGAATGACTGCCAGTGCCCAATTCACTATCCATACATGCTGGTGTAGCCATGTACATTATGGTAAATGTGACGATTGGGGAGAGATGGACGAAGGCTGCCAGCCTAGTCAAACAGAATTTAATATATAATTCTATCAACTGTATAAATAAATGTAAAATACAGGCTTGTGTTTTTAAATAAAAGAAAAACACTGTAAAATGTGAACTTCAAGATTGTTACAACATTGCCCCCTTGCTGTAAAGAAAAACTAAGTCAAGCCTTTCAGATTTGTCTTTTGAAATTGAAATGATTTTATGACATTCTTTGATCTTTAAAGTTGGTTCCTGTCAGGCTGGCTGAAGACTTTCTGTCTATTGTGTTAACTAAGGACTAATTGCTAGAGTGTATATGTGAAATGCCTTTTAGTATTGTATTCTTCTGTGCGGGTGTTAGCTTGCTAAATAATGTAAATGGAGTTTCTATTAGCCTGGGAACTCAGAGCAGGTGTCAAGATGATGCAATATGAATACTGGAAAACCTAAGCGTCAAAAATGATGTAATCAGGGGAGGACCCAGAGACATGTTTATTAGTGATATTTTATAAACTGTGTCTCAGAAAGAGACCTGGAAACATTTTGACTTTGGACATCTAACCCAATACTGCTTATGCTCTTTAGGTATGTAAGCAGGATTGTAGCACTGTGTTTTCTCTTAAGATTAGCTAAAGATTAGAAAGTTAGATTAAGTATTTTTCTGTGTAATCTGTCCTTTCCTACGATATTATTTTAAGTACTTGTGACAACTGTGCCCTGGCCCAGCAATCAAGGAGCATCAGTCCTCACCACTAACACCAGGGAGGTCATCTCATAGAAGAGGAAAGGATACAGATTCTCCAACTGTGCCCCTTTACCCAGACTATACGGTAGTAATTACTGCCACCACCCAATTAATAATATCAGCTACTAAAAGGCCCTTAAAGGGTGTCCAATTATTACTGTGCAATATTATTATCCAATGGTAGTATGACTAACAGTCAAGGCTTACTTTAGAGTGGCCTATTACAATAACTTCTATAAATATGCAATGTATTCTAGAGCTTATCTCTACACAAACCAGCCACAGGTAGAAGGTTTTAAAAATGTTTAATAATAAATAATTAAAACACAAGACAAAACTGCTACATCACAGATATATCTAAGAGTTCAGATATCACACAGAAACTTAACATAATACAGTAGGACAGGTCTGCTTTCAAAGAGAAATATCTAATTAATCTTTACTAGCTTTAACTATTCCTACAAGAAATCATAGTGCTAAAAACTTACATGTGAGTATAAGCAGAGTGCTGGTAAGTTGGATATCAAGATCAAAATGCTTCCAGGTCTCTTTCTGAGACACATAGTTTAGTTTTTCTTTACAGCAAGGGGGAAATGTTGTAACAATCTTGAAGTTCACATTTTACAGTGTTTTTCTTTCATTTAAAAACACAAGCCTGTATTTTACATTTATTTATACAGCTGATAGAATTATATATCAAATTCTATTTGACTAGGCTGGCAATCTTCACCCATCTCTCCCCAATTGTCACATCTCTTCCCCCCCAGGGAACCCAAGCAAGTTTTTCAAGTGCCCCTTGAGAAACATCGCTTGAAAGTGTCAGGTCTATCTGTGTGTACCTCACCCAATTCCCTGTCTTGAGAGCCCATCTGCATTGGCATTGCTACTCCCACTGTGGTGCTGCACTGACATATCATATGCTTGCAACCCCAGACTCCATCTTAGCAACTTGGCATTTTGCTGACTGGCTCTGTTTAACCATTTTAGAGGGCTGTGATCTGTCATCACAGTGAATTTTCTTCCATACAGATAAGGCTGAAGTTTTTGTAGTGCCCACACTATGGCTAGACATTCCTTTTCTACCGCTGCATTATATTCATCCCTGAGTTGGAGCCTATGACTGAGAAAAAACACTGGGTGCTCTTTTTCCTCTGAAGAAGTCTGGCTAAGTACAGCCCCCACCCCATAGTTTGAAACATCCACCTGCACAACAAAGTCTTTGCTGTAGTCTGGACTGGCTAACACAGGGGGTCCTCCCAAAGCTTCCTTAAGCTTCTGAAATGCCTGCTCACATGCTGGGGTCCACACTGCCTTATCTGGCCTGTTCTTCCTTGTCAGGTCTGTGAGGGGAGCAGCTATGGTACTATAATTGGGAACGAACATTCTGTAGTACCCTGCTGTCCCCAAGAATGCCCTCACCTGCTTTTTGGTAACAGGTGCAGGCCATGCCTGAATAGCTTCCACTTTGGCAGGTTTTGGCCTTATCTTACCACTCCCCATTCTATGTTCTAGGTAGGAGACCTCTGCCATACCCACCTGACATTTGCTCGGCTTAATGGTCAACCCTGCCCTCAGTAGTCTGCCCAGCACCTCCCTGACATGCTGAAGGTACTCTTGCCAGGAATGGCTATAGATAGCAATATCATTCATGTAAGCAAGGGCAAACCCTCCTGCTCCTGATAAGATATGATCTACCAGCCTCTGGAAAGTCGCTGGGGCATTCTTCATCCCAAAGGGCATATTTGTGAACTCATACAAGCCAAAAGTAGTCACAAAGGCTGATTTGTCTCTAGCTCTGGGAGTCAAGGGCACCTGCCAATAACCCTTGGTAAGATCAATGGTTGTAAGATACTTATTCCCACCCAGCTGCTCTAGGGTCTCATCTGTCCTAGGCATAGGGTAAACATCTGACTCTGTGTGACTATTTAATTTCCTGTAATCCACACAGAACCTGGTGCTGCCATCCTTCTTTGGCACCAGTACCACTGGTGAGGCCCAGGGACTGTCAGACTCTTGAATCACCCCTAATTCTAACATCTCCTGTACCTCTTCCTTCAGAGTCTGTTTGACTCTCTCAGGCACCTTATAAGGGGCCTGCCTGATAGGCCTTTGGGGTCCTGTATCCACCTGGTGCTGCACCAGGTGGGTGCTCCCTGGTTTCCTGGTGAACATTCCCCCAAACTCCCGCAACACTGCTCAGATTTCTCAAACCTTGGTAGGAGATAGCTGCTGGGATATTGCTACCCCTTCCACCGAGGTGTCAGCTCGAGCCTCACTGAGGAGACCTGTCCCCAGATCTCCATAAGACTCCTCCTGCAATCCACTGCAAATGCTCATCACAAGGGCCTCCCTATTATGCTAAGGTTTCATCATGTTAACATGGTACAATTTGTGCCCCTGCCATCTGCCTAGCACTTCTACCATGTAGTTAACATCACTTTCCTTTCTTACCACTTTGTAGGGTCCCTCCCAAGCTGCTTGCAACTTGTTGTGTCTGACAGGAATGAGAACCATTACATGCTGCCCTACAGCATACTCTCTAGCTCGAGCATTCCTGTCATACCACACCTTTTTCTGTTGTTGGGCTTCTGCCAGGTTCTCCTGGGTCAGGCCCATGAGTTCCCTGAGCCTTGTCCTGAGGGTTAGGAAGTATGCCACAACAGACTTCTTGTGAGACTCACACTCACCTTCCCATTCATCTCGAATTAAATCTAGAGGTCCCCTCACCCTATGCCCATACAGCAACTGAAAGGGTGAAAAACCTGTGGATTCCTGGGGAACCTCTCTGTAAGCAAACAATAGATGGGGCAAATATTTGTCCCACTCCCTCTTAAACTGATCTGCAAATGCCCATAGAATGGACTTGATTGTAGAGTTTAACCTCTCAACAAGACCATTAGTCTGGGGATGTAAGGGGGTGGTCTTCATGTGCTTCACCCCACAGGACTTCCACAGACAAGCCAGCAGGTCTGACATAAATTTGGCAACTCTGTCAGGCAGTATTTCCTTTGGGAAACCTACCCTGCTGAAAATCTCTAGCAAAGCATTTTCCACCGTCTCGGCCTCAATGGAGGACAAAGCCACTGCCTCAGGGTATTGTGTAGCATAATATACAATCACTAGGATATACTTTTTCCCTGTGGAACTTGGGGTACTCAGAGGACCCACAATATCCATAACTACCCTCTGAACCGGCTCCTCAATCACAGACATAGGCATCAAAGGAGCTCTCACCTTGTCTCCTGCCTTGCCTACCTTTTGGCACTGCTCACAGGTCCTGCAGTACCCTGTTACATCTCTGGAAATTCCATGCCAATAGTAGTTTTGCATAACACGCCTCTTTGTATGTTTTATGCCCACATGACCTGCAAAGGGAATATCATGGGCTATGGCTAGAAGTGCCAGATGGTAAGCTCTAGGCACTACCAACTGCTGTACTCTCTCACCTTCTAGCCCTCCCTCAGGGTTCCACTCTCTGTACAGTAACCCTTGGTTCCAGTATACAGATTCTCCCTTCCCTTGAAAATCAGGTGCCTCCCTAGCTACCTGCCGCAGGCCTTGCAATGTAAGGTCTGAGAGCTGAGCCTGTCTCAAGTCTCTTCTTGTAACCCTTCCCAGCTCCCCTTCCACAGAAAGTCTGGCATCCTCTGACAGCAGTGCCTCACTGTCAGCCTGGGTACTACTACTCACCTCTACCTTTGCAGTTACCCTGTCCAAGGGAACTTCAGTACCCACAAGCAGCTGTGGCTCATATTCAGTCTCACTGCTATAGCATAGCTCACTCCATGAAGTAACCACCTCAGCAGTCCCGGCTGCAAGTATGCAGTCTGTCTGGGTCTCCCCCAGGCTACCAGACTCACATGCTTGTCTCCTAGCCTCACTGCGTATAACTGCATAAGTACACAGTACTGCCTCATCCAAATCCTTCCCTCTCAGGACATCTGCAGGATGGTAGTTCCATACACCTGTTGTCTCAAGACAACCCACTGTTGGCATTTTGTCTTTCTCACTTACTGGCTGCCTCACCTTTGGTTCCCCACCTTGCCTCCATGGACATCTGAATGCCATATGGCCCTACTGGTTGCATTCAAAACATATAACCCTAGCTCCTGGATGTGTACCTGATCTAGTGGCTTCCCCTGCTACTGGCAGATTCTGTTGGGGCAGTCTGTGCTGCCCACCATGGGTTCTTTTAGTCCCATGAGCAGTACTGGGGGTTCCTTTCCTGTTCAGGGCTGCCCTGCTTGCTAGGTATAGGTCTCCCTTCTTCCCCAACTCCTCTGAAGTAGCACACTGTTTATCAGCTAACCAGATCCTCATGTCCTCAGGCAAAGTGTTAAGGGCTTGTTCCCGTATCAAAAGGTCTGCCAGCCCTTCAAAAGTGGTTCATAGGTTCATAGGTTCATACTAGGCTATCTGCCCTAGGGCATTTATAAGCCTAGCCAGAATGTGTTTGGCTTTCGCCACCCATTTTAAATTTATTTTGCTATGCCCTTTTTCGAGGTTAGTATACTGTGCCTCTGTCTAACAGTGACACAGAAGTGATACCCGGGGTAAACCTATGATCTCCCATCCACTCATCAAGATTCCTCTTGAAGAGAGACAATGAGGGACTCTGCCTAACCTGGACTGGGATTTTATTCCAGAGTGAAGGGAGCCTCTGGGTTATGAATCTGTCCCTCCAGCATGTCCTATTTATTTCAGTGCTGAGGTTCAAGTCTCTCGAGCACGTAGCTCGATGGGATTTGGATTTTCTATGGTGCAGCATGTCCATTAATTCCGGGTTGGACATGGCTTTATACATCAGGCACAGATCGCCTCTGAACAGGCAGTATGCCACTGAGTAGAGCTGGAGTTTCTTTAACCGGGCAGCATATGGCATCTGTTTGAGCCCTTTGATCCTCTTGGTGAGGTACTTTTGGGGTCTTTCCAGTTGCTGCAGGTGTCTGGTAAGGTACATCCCAAAAGGGACATTGTACTCAATTATGGGCCTGATGAGGGATGAGTAAAGAGGCACGATGACCTCCCCTGATCTAGATGTGAATCCCTTCATGATTAGGTGGGCTATATAAAATGTTTTTCTAACCACTTTGGCCACGTGGTTGTCAAATGAGAGATTGCTATCAACTTGGGTCCCCAGGTCCCTAATTACTTCTTCTGTACTTAATGGATTACCACCTATGTGGTAATTTGTGGGCACTTTGTTTTTGCCAAAGGGGATGACTATACACTTTTTGGCATTTAGCTTGAGGCAATGGCTCTGGCACCAGTTGTCTGTTTCTATGAGGCCCTTTTGGAGGATGCTTGTGTCGGCTGGAGAGTCGATTATGGCGCCCAGTTTGCAGTCATCTGCGAACTTGGTCAGCCACAGTCCTTCCGTGTTGGCCTGTACCTCCGAGAAATATATACCGAACAAGAGAGGTCCCGGGACTGAGCCTTGTGGGACACCACTTGTAATTGGTTTGGAGTCTGACATGGCTCCAGCAATTCTAACCATGTGGGTTCTGTCCTTGAGCCAGTTTGCAATCCATCTAGTGACATAGGGGTTTATATTTAAACTGGTGAGCTTATCTATAATGCCCAAGTGGGGTATTGTATCGAAGGCTATTGCGAGGTCCAGGTAGACTGTGTGGACCACCTTCCCCTCGTCAATGGCCTTGGTGACTGTTTCAAAGAAATCAACCAGGTTTAAGAGGCAGGATCTGCCCTTAACAAAGCCGAACTGGGTAGGATCCAGTGTTTGTAGGTCCCCAATATCTTTATTTATGAGGTCCATGATGATCCTTTCCATAGCTTTGCAGACCAAGCTAGTCAGGCTTATGGGGCGATAGTTTCCAGGATCCGTTGAGGCACCACCTTTATGGAGAGGGACCACTGTTGCTGTATGCCACTCTTTGGGCACATATCCTGTAGTAAGGCTGAGATTGAACAGTAGTTTTATGTTTGGGTTTAGCTCTTCTTGGAGTTCATGTAGGACGCAGCCCGGGACACCATCTGGTCCCATTGATGCTGTGTTTTTTGCTTTGGAGAGGGCGGCTCTTACCTGAGCATCTGAGTTGTCAGGGGGGCAGCACTCTGCTGGGATAGATATTTGCCCTTTTGGTGGGGAGCGGGGGGAGAAGTTTGTGCTGAACCTGTCAGCTAGGATGTTGGCAATGTCTGTGGGTTCGGTGTATTTTTTGTCATTTTGGACTAATTCTGAGCATATCTGGGAATTACCACCCAGGTTCCTAACATAACTAAAGAAAGCCTTGTGATTATCCTTAGTGTCCTGTGCAATTTTTCTCTCGAAGCTGGCCTTAGACAATTTTATGTATGCCCGTAGTTTTTTGCTAATACTGATCAATGATGCCTTCCCTTTTTGGGATTTTGCTTTATCATTTAGTAGCTTCCTCCTTCTATTTTATAGTTTGTTTATGGCTGGGGTCCACCAGACAGGACGTCTGCCTTTGGAGGATTGGGTCTTGGTTTTATTTGTGATCGCATGATCCATGCATTCCTGAAGGTGTTCATAGAATGCATTTATAAAGGATTCTGCGGTCTGGGCCGTATTCTCCACAGGCCCGGGGGCTTTGAAGGATTCCACCTCAGTTTTGAGGAGTGTGAAATTTGCTTTAGAGAAGTTTTTCACTGTGGTTTTCTGGGCAGGGGGTGGGGTCGGGACGTGAATATCCAGTGAGATTAGTTTATGGTCTGATCTTACCAGTGAGGGATACACTTCTGGTCTGGAGCATAGAGTCCCCATGTTGGTGATGATCAGGTCCAGTATATTTTCCCCTCTTGTGGGAGTGGTAACAAGTTGTTCCATAGCATTTGAGTTTATAAATTCTAGGAACCTTTGGGCTAGGGTGTTGGAGCTAGAGTAATGCTCCCAGTCTATGTTTGGGTAGTTGAAGTCGCCCAATATAATGGTGTTTGGAGAGACCATCATATTTTCCAGTGTTCTCAGGAAGGCCGAGTGGGGTTCCTGGGTTTGGGAGGGTGGTCTGTAGCAGGCTATAAACTGGAAGGCAGTTTTACCCACTGTTAGTTGCACATGGATAGTCTCTGATGCTTCGTGCTTTGCCACCAACCTGGAGGTGTGGGTATCTTTGATGAATATCGATACTCCCCCTCCTTTTGTGGTTCGGTCCAAGTTTTGGGGCCAAAACGCATGGTATGAGGTATAACCTGGTAGTGCTGGGGTGCTCTCGGGAGCCCTGAACCAGGTTTCTGTTACTGCACAGATATCGATGTTCTCCATGCTAAGGAGAGTTTCGAGTGCGTGCATCTTGAGGTTTAGACTTCTGGCGTTGAGTAACATTACTCTTAGTTTCTTATCCCTTGTGATACCTATGGAGGTGGGTTTGTCTTTTGAGCCTTGCCTAAAAAAGGCACTATGGGGGTAGCAAGAGCCTTTGCCAATATCCAAAAGCCCAGGGGTGACAGGTGCAAGCCGTCCTTAGCGAAGCATCGTGGCTTGTCGAGCATATCATCCCAAGCTGACAGGCATTGGATGCCCTTTGAATGACACCAGTACTTAAGCCAATTGTTGAAATTGATCATCTTGTCTTCATATTGTGGCATCATTCTTGGTGAGGGTAAGATGCTACTCAAGGTCAGGGTCATACCGGCCTGGGCTACATGCTCAGAGAGCTCCTTTATGTCTCTTTTCATGTAGTCCAGGGAGGTACGTCTCAGGTCATTCACACCAGCATGGACAATGACTGAGTCATATTTGTACTTGCCTTGGAGTGACCTGAGTGCTTGTGTTATGTGGCGGATCCTAGCACCTGACAGGCTGCTCACCGTGACCTTCTCCTTGTTCAGCCTGGTGAGCGGGACGTCAGTGTGCCTGACGATAGAGTCACCTATTACAAGTGTATCAGGTGTGTTGTTTAGTCTTAAGGGCTGTGACTGTTTGGCACACTGGCTTTGTGAGATATGTGTTGCACGTGTTTTGTTTTGGGGTAGCGGCTGCTTGGGTGTCTGCTTTGGAGGTCTCTGCTGCTTCGGCAGATCTTTATTTAGAGCCCCCGAGTATGTTTTTGTGTGATTATGTGTTTGGTTTGCTGTCGTGGTAGGTCTATGTGAGACTGGAATTGTAGTGAGTGTGGTTTCCTTCTCCTCCTGACTGGTTATGCCAGTACTGAGTTGAGAGAGCTTAGCCTCCAGTTTGGCTATATGGTTGCATCTCTCACATGTGTTGGAATTTGTTGGGAGGAGGAGAGGGTTGTCTGTGTACATGAGGCAGTTGTAACATTGCCTCAAGATTCCCAGATTCACCAGCTGGACCGAGAGGAGATTGACAACTGACCTTTGGACATGATAGAATAATATTGGGAATTCCTTAATAATTGAAAACCAGGGCCAGTGGGGAGTGAGGGTGTAGTGCTTTTAATTTTTAGTGCTGACTTATATAATTGCTTTAGTGAGCAATTGCCAGGTAACTTAAGTGCAATGTGTTACAGGTAACTTAACTGCAAAAATGACAAACAGTAACTTTCTTTCAAGTGAAACAAGGAAATAAGTACAGTAAGCAATGCAGATATCACTAGGGATCCACAGAAGCTGAGAAGCCGATTAGGTGGAATTAGCATTCCAGGGAAATAACAAGCAAACAAACAACAAGCATATAAACAAAGCTAGATTCAGCAGACCTGGATCTAGTCTATGCTACAGCAAACAAGGTGTACCAATTTCAGTAAGATACAGTTCAAATATTCAGGCACTATAAACCTTTAACCAGATATTCCCAGCTCAGAAGGGCAGAGTCCAGCCTCTTCTCCCACAAGAGTGCAGACCACAAACCTTCTTAATGTAAAATAACTGGCCTGAAGCCCGAGTGCTTAAACCAGAACTAATACACTTTAAGAATAACAGACACTGGGCTCTCAATCAGCAGTTCCCAACTTAGAAGGATGAAAGCTACCTGTCCTGCCACCACAGTGTATGCCACAAACTTTCCTAATGTAAAACAACTGGTCTGAAGCCCAAGTGCTTAATCCAAAAGACTTAGAATGATAGCTACACTTTAATCAAGTTACTACCAAGCAGTAATAAATACAATTGAATACTTTAGAGAATGCCTGGATTAGTGCTCAAGTTACACAAATAAAGCTAGATCCAGCAGGCCCGAATCCAGTCTATGCCACAGCAAACAAGGCGCACCAACTTCAGTAAGAAGCAGTTCAGATATGCATGCACTATAAGCCTTCAACCAGTAATTCCCAGTTCAGAAGGGCAGAGTCCAGCCTCTCCTCCCACAAGAGTGCAGACCACGAACCCTCTTAATGTAAAATAACTGGCCTGAAAGTCCAAGTGCTTAAACCAGAATTAATACACTTTTAGAATAACAGACACTGAGCCCTCAATCAGCAGTTCCCAACCTAGAAGGATGTAAGCTACCTGTTTTGCCACTACAGTGCAGACCACAAACCCTCTCAGTGCAAAACAACTGGTCCAAAGCCCAAGTGTTTAAACCAAAAGGCTTAGAATGAGTTACACCAAGTAATAAATACAATTGAGTACTTTTAAGATTATGCAAAAGTAAAAAAAGTAGGTAGAAACAGAAGTACAGTAAAAGCAGATCAAATTTTTTTTTTTTTTTTTTCTGAACAAGTGCTGAGATCAAAGAAACAGATTTGAGTGCTGAAACTAGAAAACTGGCTAGCTATAAGAAAAAAAAACTAAGCTAGAAGGCTTCCCTCCAACACAGAAGCGCTTGGGGGCTCAGAAGCCTACAAATAGTCTATACCACTTAATAGGAAAGGCAGGAAACAAGCTTAAATTTTTTTTTTCTGTTTCCCAGATGCTCTCTTTGTACACAGTAGGAGTGCCTGAAATCAGAATATGATCTCACTGCACTCAGTTGAGTGAGCAAATGAGATGGGCCCAGAAGGAGTATCCAAACACAAATTTACAAGAGGGGCGGGCAGTTGCAAGGCCACTAAGATTAACACCAAAACAAAAACAGGGAGGTTGGGTGGGACTAACTGAAGAGCAGAGTGAAAACTTCCAGTTCAGTTAATATTCCTTCCACACAGTTAAAATCAATTTAAATACTGTGCCTGACATCCACTCACCCAACTATGAAAATAAGTGCTCAGTTCAACAACATATTCACATACATTTTCATCTGCCTTGCGTCTATGCTCACAAAACTTTTTCCTATACATTTCAGGTGTTAGCTTAAAGCATTCTAACAAATGTCTTTTTACAGCAGTATAATCAAAACAGTCAGTGTCATGCATTTTTGCTAAAGAAGTTACAGCTCTACCATGGAGTAAGGGGGTCAGGAATCATACCCAAAGCCCTTGGTCAATGTCATACTGTTTACATACCCACTCAAACGTGAATTAAGCTATCAAAATTATCCCCCTCTTTAAACTGTGGAAGAAATCTACTGATCTTTTGTGCTTCTGGGGTCTGGTTACTCCCTTCCCCATTATCTCCATGACTCTGGCGAAGAGTCAACATTTCCTTCTCATGCTTTCTCTGCCATTCGTGTTCTTCAGCTTCTAGGCTCCTCATTCTCTTGGCTGCTTCCAGTTCCATACGCCTGGCCTCCAACTCAAGTCTCTTTAGCTACAGCTGGATTTTTAAGTCCACTGCTGAAAGGTTGAGCTGTCCATTCTCTGAGGATATTGTATCTCCACTGTCGGTCTGATTGTCCTCCAGGCTGCTATTTTCTGATGCAGCTGTAACCAGGGCTGCAATCAGGTCTGCTTTAGTCAGGTTTCTTTGCACCAGTCCCCTAGCCTGGCACATCTTCACCAGCTGGCTCCTTGTCAGCTTTCCATACTCTTCTGCTGACATGCTGCCTGCTCACCCTGACTAACACTAAGCTAACAAAAGAAATAAACAATTGTGATCCGAACTCTGAGTATACACTGCATGGCTGTTTTAGAGTACAAAACACTTTTAGAGATCACTGTACATAAGCTACAGGAATTCGCTCTACCCACACCACTGCAAGTCAATTAGTATGTGAAGTAGATCCCACCACTGCCAAACACTTGTGACAACCATGCCCTGGCCCAGCAATCAAGGAGCCTTAATCCTCACTACTAACACCAGGGAGGTTGTCTCATAGAAGAGGTAAGGATAACTAATACACACAGTAAAGTACAATTTCCCTTAAGTGCATACAGAGATCACAGTCAGTCTGGGGGTGGTTGCTCCCTTGCTCACCAGGTCCCCAATAAGACCCCCCACTGGCACAGCTACAGGGTCCAGGTCTCAGCCTAACTGGGCAAGCTAAAACCTCCAGTACCCTCTCTGTCAAACCAGTGCTTCATGTCCCTGCCAAGTAGCTGACACAACACACACACACTTTGAGATAAGTATTTATACAACTTCACAGACACTCCCGGGAAAGGCTGACACAGATTGTCCAACTGTGCCCCTTTACCTAGACTATACGTAGTAATTACTACCACCACCCAGTTAATAATATCAGCTACTAAAAGACCCTTAAAGGGTGTCAAATTATTACTGTGCAATATTATTATCCAATGGTAGTATGACTAACAGTCAAGGCTTACTTTAGAGTGGCCTCTATAAATATGCAATGTATTCTAGAGATTATCTCTACACAAACCAGCCACAGTTAGAAGGTTTTAAAAATAGTTAATAATAAATAATTAAAACACAAGACAAAACTACTACACCACAGAGATATCTAAGAGTTCAGAGATCATATAGAAACTTATAATAATACTGTAGGACAGGTCTGATTTCAAAGAAAAATATCTAATTAATCTTTACTAGCTTTAACTATTCCTACAATAAATCACAGTGCTAAAAACTTACATGTGAGCATAAACAGAGTGCTGGTAAGTTGGATATCAAGATCAGAATGCTTCCAGGTCTCTTTCTGAGACAAAGTTTATAAAACGTCACTAACAAACATGTCTCTGGGTCCTCCCCAAATTACATCATTTTTGACACTTAGGTTTTCCCAGTATTCATATTGCATCATCCTGACACCTGCTCTGAGTTCCCAGGCTAATAGAAACTCCATTTACATTATTTAGCAAGCTAACACCCGCACAGGAGAATACAACACTAAAAGGCATTTCACATATACACTCTAGCAATTAGTCCTTAGTTAACACAATAGACAGAATGTCTTCAGCCAGCCTGACCGGAACCAACTTTAAAGATCAAAGAATGTCATAAAATAATTTCAATTTCAAAAGACAAATTTGAAAGGCTTGACTTAGTTTTTCTTTACAGCAAGGGGGCAATGTTGTAACAATCTTAAAGTTCACATTTTACAGTGTTTTTCTTTCATTTAAAAACACAAGCCTTTATTTTACATTTATTTATACAGTTGATAGAATTATATATCAAATTCTATTTGACTAGGCTGGCAGCCTTCACCCATCTCTCCCCAATCGTCACAGTGAACATGAAACATGTAACCTGCACACTAATTCATATGACATGTGCAAGCCTGTAGCATCATGTTGCAGTACTACAGTGATGTCATAGCTCAACTGTGCAGTGCTACACTATGTGACACAGGATTCAGAAAAGAGCATAGATGTGGACGAGGATACCATTTTGTTCCTTCAGTGGACCTGACTGAGTGCCAGTGGCTACATCATGCAGTGTAGAATGTAGAAGTCTGGCTTGGTGTAGCAGAGAGTGCACAATTTCCCTTTTCTCCCTTCACAGAATCTTCATGGAGTACCTGCAGGGCAGTTACAATGGGCCTGTCTGTAAAGTGAATGCCTGGTGCAGGCTGAATAGAATGGTGAGTAATGTCACTTGCATCACTCATTCTGATAAGCAGTGTCATCATAGATGCAGTGACATGAAGTGGCACCACCCCAACCCTTTTCAACAATGAGATGCCGAGGCTGTGGAGAAGATGTCTGAAATGTGGATTAAGCATTTTTAGTATTGCTTCTACTATTTTAACTGTTGTACAAATATACTTAAGAGGGCTTCTTTGAGAAGGTTACCAAAGCAATGGATGGGGGCAAAATGGTTTACACTGCCTATCTTGACCTGGCCAAGGCATTTGACACAATACCCTACTTGGGCATTGTTGACAAATTCAATAGGTTAGGTACAAATCCTTATATCATCCAGTGGATAGCCAACTAGCTCACAGATAGAAACCCAGGAAGTTAGAAATGCGGAGTCCACCTCTACAAGAGGCCAGTCACAGGTGACGTTCCTCAGGGATTGGTCCTGGGACTGCACATTTTCGGCATTTACTTCTCTGAAGTCAAGGCCAGTGTCAATGGCCTCTGGCTGACTAAACGTGCAGATGATTGCAGATTAGGAGCTGTCATTGAGAATACCACACAGACATAAATGTTCTCCAGGAAGGGCTGACACAGACAAACAACTTGTGTCAGAATCATGGACTAAAACTAAATGCCAAGAAATGTATAGTATCCTTCGGGAAGTCATCCACCTCTGGTAAATATCATATTGACAACACACCCGTTACAGTTGACCCAGTAGTCAGGGACTTAGGGACACACATAGACAGTAATCTAGCCTTTGACCATTACTTGTCTATAGCAATGAAGAAATCATTCTATGTTGTGCAACTTATAAGCAAAAGCATAGCATCTAGGTCCAAGGAAGTCATTGTTCCACTGTATTTGGCATTCATCAGACCTGTCATTGAGTACAATGCTCCCTTTGGTATGTACCTAATCAGGCATATCCAACAACTGTAATGTCCACAGAACTTCCTCACTAAAAGAATACTAGCCATAAGTAACATGTCCTATGCAGACCACTTCAAGGCCCTATCCCTGTATTCTGTCTCCTACAGGATGTTGAGGAGAGATCTATGCCTGACATATAGGGCATTGTGCAATCCCATTCTAAATATTTAAACCTTGCCTGTGATATAAATCGGACCTGCTGGAGAGACAGGTATGTATCCCAGAGACTACCCCATCTCTGGAACAGGCTCCCCATCCATGTGAAGCAGAGTTCCTCCTTAGCCCAATTCAAGTGTAACTTGGACAATTGGAAAGGGAACAAGAAATTCATCCCTGGTTTGGCACTTATGTCTCTAATGGACACATGATGGTTCATCTCCCAGCCCCCTGCTTGTAAATGTTTAATCTCTCAAGGCCCGTCTTACATTTATCAAGGGTATCAGAACTTGTCAGTGATTTGGGATGCATGGCTAGGCTTAAAAAGGCCCTTGTGGTCATTAGCCTAGTAAATAGCTATGAACTTATGAACCTATAGGACATACTTTGGTTTCCAGCAGCATAAATGTAGCAGTTGAATATGAGTGCTGCAGAAGGCAAAAGCACCTTTTCTGGCAACAGGTTGTGTATCATAATGTCTTGGTCCACTCTGCAACTGCAAATATAGGTTCATAGGTTCATAGGTTCATACTAGGCTATCTGCCTTAGGGCATTTATAAGCCTAGCCAGAGTATGTGTGGCTTTTGCCACCCATTTTAAATTAATTTTGCTATGCCCTTTTTCGAGGTTAGTATACTGTGCCTCTGTCTAACAGTGACACAGAAGTGATACCCGGGGTAAACCTACGATCTCCCATCCACTCATCAAGATTCCTCTTGAAGAGAGTCAATGAGGGACTCTGTCTAACCTGGACTGAGATTTTATTCCAGAGTGAAGGGAGCCTCTGGGTTATGAATCTGTCCCTCCAGCATGTCCTATTTATTTCAGTGCTGAGGTTCAAGTCTCTCGAGCGCATAGATCGATGGGATTTGGATTTTTTGAGGTGCAGCATGTCCCTTAATTCCGGGTTGGACATGGCTTTATACGTCAGGCACAGATCGCCTCTGAGCAGGCAGTATGCCACTGAGTAGAGCTGGAGTTTCTTTAACCGGGCAGCATATGGCATCTGTTTGAGCCCTTTGATCCTCTTGGTGAGGTACTTTTGGGGTCTTTCCAGTTGCTGCAGGTGTTTGGTAAGGTACATCCCAAAAGGGGCATTGTACTCGATTATGGGCCTGATGAGGGATGAGTAAAGAGGCACGATGACCTCCCCTGATCTAGATGTGAATCCCTTCATGATTAGGTGGGCTATATAAAATGTTTTACTAACCGCTTTGGCCATGTGGTTGTCAAATGAGAGATTGCTATCAACTTGGGTCCCCAGGTCGCTAATTACGTCTTCTGTACTTAATGGATTACCACCTATGTGGTAATTTGTGGGCACTTTGTTTTTGCCAAAGGGGATGACTATACACTTTTTGGCATTTAGCTTGAGGCCATGGCTCTGGCACCAGTTGTCTGTTTCTATGAGGCCCTTTTGGAGGATCCTTGTGTCGGCTGGAGAGTCGATTATGGTGCCCAGTTTGCAGTCATCTGCGAACTTGGTCAGCCACAGTCCTTCTGTGTTGGCCTGTACCTCCGAGAAATATATACCGAACAAGAGAGGTCCCAGGAATGAGCCTTGTGGGACACCACTTGTAACTGGTTTGGAGTCTGACATGGCTCCAGCAATTCTAACCATGTGGGTTCTGTCCTTGAGCCAGTTTGCAACCCATCTAGTGACATAGGGGTTTATATTTAAGCTGGTGAGCTTATCTATAATGCCCGAGTGGGGTATTGTATCGAAGGCTTTTGTGAGGTCCAGGTAGGCTGTGTGGACCACCTTCCCTTCGTCAATGGCCTTGGTAACGGTTTCAAAGAAGTCAACCAGGTTTAAGAGGCAGGATCTGCCCTTAACAAAGCCAAACTGGGTAGGATCCAGTGTCTGTAGGTCCCCAATATCTTTATTTATGATGTCCATGATGATCCTTTCCATAGCTTTGCAGACCAAGCTAGTCAGGCTTATGGGATGATAGTTTCCAGGGTCCGTTGAGGCACCACCTTTGTGGAGAGGGACCACTGTTGCTGTACGCCACTGTTTGGGTACGTATCCTGTAGTAAGGCTGAGATTGAACAGTAGTTTTATGTTTGGGTTTAACTCTTCTTGGAGTTCATGTAGGATGCAGCCCGGGACACCGTCTGGTCCCATTGATGCTGTGTTTTTTGCTTTGGAGAGGGCAGCTCTTACCTGAGCATCTGAGATGTCAGGGGGGCAGCACTCAGCTGGGATAGATATTAGCTCTTTTGGTGGGGGGGGGGAGTTTGTGCTAAACCTGTCAGCTAGGATGTTGGCAATGTCTGTGGGTTCGGTGTATTTTTTGCCATTTTGGACTAATTCTGAGCATATCTGGGAATTCCCACCCAGGTTCCTAACATAACTAAAGAAAGCCTTGTGATTATCCTTAGTGTCCTGTGCAATTTTTCTCTCGAAGCTGGCCTTAGACGATTTTATGAGTGCCCGTAGTTTTTTTGCTAATACTGATCAGAGATGCCTTCCCTTTTTGGGATTTTGCTCTATCATGTAGTAGCTTCCTCCTTCTATTGTATAGTTTGTTTATGGCTGGGGTCCACCAGACAGGACGTCTGCCTTTGGAGGATTGGGTCTTGGTTTTATTTGGGATTGCATGATCCATGCATTCCTGAAGGTGTTCATAGAATGCATTTATAAAGGATTCTGCGGTCTGGGCTGTATTTTCCACAGGCCCGGGGGCTTTGAAAGATTCCACCTCAGTTTTGAGGAGTGTGAAATTTGCTTCAGAGAAGTTTTTCACTGTGGTATTCTGGGCAGGGGGTGGGGTCGGGATGCGAATATCCAGTTGGATTAGTTTACGGTCTGATCTTACCAGTGAGGGATACACTTCTGGTCTGGAGCATAGAGTCCCCATGTTGGTGATGATCAGGTCCAGTATGTTTTCCCCTCTTGTGGGAGTGGTAACAAGTTGTTCCATAGCATTTGAGTTTATGAATTCTAGGAACCTTTGGGCTAGGGTGTTGGAGCTAGAGTAATGCTCCCAGTCTATGTTTGGGTAGTTGAAGTCGCCCAATATAATGGTGTTTGGAGAGACCTTCATATTTTCCAGTGTTCTCAGGAAGGCTGAGTGGGGTTCCTGGGTTTGGGAGGGTGGTCTGTAGCAGGCTATAAACTGGAAGGCAGTTTTACCCACTGTTAGTTGCACATAGATAGTCTCTGATGCTTCGTGCTGTGCCACCAACCTGGAGGTGTGGGTATCTTTCATGAATATTGATACTCCCCCTCCTTTTGTAGTTCAGTCCAAGTTTTGGGGCCGAAAAGCATGGTATGAGGTATAACCTGGTAGTGCTGGGGTGCTCTCGGGAGCCCTGAACCAGGTTTCTGTTACTGCACAGATATCGATGTTCTCCATGCTAAGGAGAGTTTTGAGTGCATGCATCTTGAGGTTTAGACTTCTGGCATTGAGTAGCATTACTCTTAGTTTCTTATCTCTTGTGATACCTATGGAGGTGGTTTTGTCTTTTGAGCCTTGCCTAAAAAAGGCACTATGGGGGTAGCAAGAGCCTTTGCCAATATCCGAAAGCCCAGGGGCGACAGGTGCAAGCCATCCTTAGCAAAGCATCGTGGCTTGTTGAGCATATCATCCCAGGCTGACAGGTATTGGATCCCCTTTGAATGACACCAATACTTAAGCCAATTGTTGAAATTGATCATCTTGTCTTCATATTGTGGCATCATTCTTGGTGAGGGTAAGATGCTACTCAAGGTCAGGGCCATACCGGCCTGGGCTACATGCTCAGAGAGCTCCTCTATGTCTCTTTTCATATAGTCCAGGGAGGTACATCTCAGGTCATTCACACCAGCATGGACAATGACTGAGTCATATTTGTACTTGCCTTGGAGTGACCTGAGTGCTTGTGTTATGTGGCGGATCCTAGCGCCCGACAGGCTGCTCACCTTGACCTTCTCCTTGTTCAGCCTGGTGAGCAGGACGTCAGTGTGCCTGACGATAGAGTCACCTATTACAAGTGTATCAGGTGTGTTGTTTAGCCTTAAGGGCTGTGACTGTTCGGCACACTGGCTTTGTGAGATATGTGTTGCACGTGTTTTGTTTTGGGGTAGCGGTTGCTTGGGTGTCTGCTTTGGATGTCTCTACTGCTTAGGCAGATCTTTATTTAGAGCCTCCGAGTATGTTTTTTTGTGATTATGTGTTTGGTTTGCTGTCGTGGTAGGTCTATGTGAGACTGGAATTGTAGTGAGTGTGGTTTCCTTCTCCTCCTGACTGGTTATGCCAGTACTGAGTTGAGAGAGCTTAGCCTCCAGTTTGGCTATATGGTTGCATCTCTCACATGTGTTGGAATTTGTTGGGAGGAGGAGAGGGTTGTCTGTGTACATGAGGCAGTTGTAACATTGCCTCAAGTAACAAATATGTTACTGTCATACATATGTGATTTATTTTACCTGCTTCTTCATCCTTTTGTATGTCTAATTGCAGAAGAGGAGGATATGAAGCTATGGTCACTTTAGTTTGAACTGGTCTCTGCTTCTGGCTGTGATTCATCAGCAGTTGCAAGGCATGCCTGTCAGGTCCCTCTGCTATGGGTGACACAGAGGGGACATTTGGGTCCCAATGTCTGCTTCCAGGGGGAAGTAAAGGCTCCTGTATTGAAAGTGAGCCAGAAGGGTCTCACATGGTTTCTTGGTATTAGTTTCAAAGGCTGGCAGTTGCCATGGTGAAACTGGATACCTTCTTCTGCAATGCGAAAAGCCTTCTGCCATAGTAAGTGGAGTCAGAGTCGCATGATACCAAGGCCCCACCTATTAATCCAAAGGTAAGTAACCAGCCCATAACACTGTTCACTCAAGTGAGTGATGCCTGGGTCTGTTGCCTTCTAGGATGGCCTGGCATCTAACCATATTAGGACCCTTCTCCACCATATATCCTGGTATTTTTCCTTCTTTGTGTCATTCCAGATTCCCCATTCTTTGCTCATTGTGCAACCCTTCCTGTCTGTACTTATCCTAACTCTATGTGTCTATTCCTATCCATTGCCTTCACTAGCTTTTATTGACCCTGTCTGTCTGATCCTCTGTTCTTTGTCTGTTTACTTATCCTTGCTAGTTGCTCTTCTCCTTCTTTCGCATCCACAGCCATTCCTCACTACCTTCCCTACCTACTTTTCTTTCCTAAAGCTTGCAAAAGAGGTTATTTCCCTACAAAACAAAACAAAGCAAAACAAAACTTACTCTTCCTCTCCCTATATGTTTCATACATTATGGTTGCCCTTGTGTGCTTACCTATGCTTGCTGTTGTCCCCTTTTATACTTTCCTAATTACCCCATTTCCTCTTCACTTATATCATGAACAAGATCAGCGCTTTGCTGCACACACACATACATTGCTCTGTCTTGTGACCGCTATGTTGCCTTTCTTGTGCCAGATGAGAATGAGATGCAGCTATACAGTGCTACTTTCTGAGCGTAAGTTCATGCTGAATTGGCTGTGCTGGCCAGTTTAACATATGATGTCTGTCATGTTGGTGACATGACCTTCTATAGCACTGCTGCTGCATAGAGCAGCTTAGCACTGCTTATCCTGTTATTGCTATACCTCCTTTTAATTATGCAATCCTTTGCTGATAGTGATGGCACTAGGTAGTTCTAATATGCTCTTCTGCCATAAACTCCTTGAAAATCAAATGTGTCTGAATCATGGCCTATTTTTTTACTATTGTAGCATTACTGCAGTTGCTCTTCCATCTCCAAAAATGCCATACCATTTCTCCTAACTAGTCTTAATTTACATATTTGTCTTCAATATAAATTTAGGGAAATATTAAAATGTTTCTATGGTGCATTTTCTTATTTTAAAAACAGGGCTCATCTCATTACTTAGTGTGCATGTGTATGTAAGTCAATTGCACAGATATTCATGAGTCGCTCCATCGTGAAACATGATACAATTCTTTCCCCCACACTTGGAGATGAATTTTATTTTTCTGCCAGTTATTATGCAATCCATGTAGTCTAAAATGGCCATTGTCTGAATCTCATTTTTTGTACTTTCTTAGATTATTCCTTCAGCTGACATATTGAAAGATTTGTGTAATCTGCCATCTGTATCACTGATATATATAAATGTATATGTATATATGTATGTATATATATATATATATATATATATATATATATATATATATATATATATATATATATATATATATATATATATATATGTGTGTGTGTGTGTGTGTGTATGTGTGTGTGTGTGTGTGTGTGTGTGTGTGTGTATGTATATATATATATATATATATTATACGTGTATGTATGTAAGCCATTGCACTAAAGAGTTCCACATGTATATGAGGCATATCCGTGCATTTCAGTAACAGAAATGTAGTGTTTTGCAAATTTCATTTCCTACTTTGGGATGTCTTGAATTAGGTTTTCATTGTGGTCAGGGAAGTGGCAGACCAGATAATTTAAATTATGTCTCAACATTGGTCAGGAACATAGGTCATAAAAACAATGATTTATGTGCATGAGATGTAAAGGCTGGCAGGAGAATTCTACTTGAGTTAAAAAGAAAAAAGAAAAAAAAAAGAAGAGAAGAAGTAAATAAAAGAAATAAAAGCTAAAGCAGAGTCATCTGAGATTGCAGAGCTACAGCAGGCACGTAAGATTTGAATACACAATAGTAGTTTGCCTTTTAGCCCGATAATGGACTTAGTATGTGTTATTTTCCAATTTGTGCTGTAATTCTCCATATCCATCTTGGTCTTTTGCCATACTATATTACAGGCTTTTGCCAGCTTTGCATTTATATTTCATTTGTGTTTCAAATTACCTTCTGTAGCATGCTGTTATTTCCTCAAATTACTTTTTACTGGTAATTCTATTCCTAAACAGGCTGTGTCAGTAATGATTCTGCTTGCCTGTAAGACTGAACACATTTTCAGTGATTTTTGTAGGTAAAATATGTCATCAGCATCATTATTTAGGAAAAGAAACTCTTGAATACATTTTCATTGTTGTTGTAGTTGTTTACTGCAATGCTCCACAGAGCTTTTATTATGCAAGAAAGGGGATATAAGCAAATTTAACTTTTGGATGGGTTCGCCCTTGTAACCAAAGTGTATTTTTCAGGTATTCCTTACAGAATGATTTCAGCAATAAAGTAATATGGGTAGAGTTTAAAAGTGTAGACTATACGCACAGCAGTACACAGATGTTTATATCATTAGTTAGAGTATTCCATATTTTTTAACACAGGTACATTAAGGATTAAGAAGATGGTAATGCATTCTCCATCTGTTAATTACTCCTCATGGTATAAAATACTGTTGAATCATTCTTGCCATATTCAGCAACAAGTTCAGTTTACATTGACTAGAGTTCAAATGACTGATGGCAGCTTTTGCTAAAACAAGTGTACTGAACATTTTGTGCAGTATCATCAAACCCATTACTCTTGCATGGGACCCATTTAACAAATAAGAACATCCCCAAGGAAACTCACCTTAGAGTGAAAAAAAAAAAACATGTAACGTTCCAGCAAAAGCTACTGCTGAGGTTTTGAAATCTGATTCATGTAATGGTATCCTAGCAGAGCACAATATTCAGATGCAATGTAACACAGTACGCTTCTTCGTGTTCTTTATTACAGTAAACTCTCAGTTAACCGGCACTCGTGGGGATTGGTAGATGCTGGATAACTGTAGTTTCTAGTTGCTTCAGAGTTACTATTAAAAATAGGCCTGACTAATACTGTACCCTGTACTATTTGTTTAGTTAGACTTATTCTCAAGTTGAGAAGAGAGGGAATTTATTCCTGTCTTCCTTTTTAAAACTCTAAAACTCTTAAAAACATAAGGTATGTTTCTGTGTTGGGGAGGGGACAGAAAGTGCAACACATGAAAATTGTACTGTATTTCTTCGACATTTTTTTTTGCTGGTTGCTTAAGAGTGTCGGTTGCTTGAGTTTTTGGTTAACTGAGACTTTACTGTACTCAAATATGTTTTAAAGTATAGTCTTTGTTCTTAAGAAGCAAAGCTTCTGCCATCGTGAAGTCATAATGCAACAACTAATGTGCCAGTTGGTGTTACAATAGTCTGTGATGTTAGGATGTAAAGGCTAATGAAATGAGAGGGAATTCATAAACACTTATGTGTCCTTTCAGAATTCTACACCACTAAGAGGATGACCAATATAGGAATATATAGTACATGAAGAAAGCACACACATGTGTGCGCACGCACAAATTCAACTGTAATTTACCATTGCACTTGTTTTTCAAAGTTTTCTTTGAGGTGTCTCAGCAGAACGAGCGGATCACACTGTGCCCAGCAGCTGCAGTGGGACAAATGACTTCATTTCTCAGTCTCATTTATTAAAACACATGCCTATTGCTTTTCTGAATAAATGCTTTCACAACTGATGCCATATAGCTCCTACATCCATATCCTGCAAATAAAGTACATACAGTGACTGCACGGTGCTCAGTGACATTTCAGGGTTTTATGCACTGTATGCTATGATGAATGGAATTCAAGCAAGTGCTATATTCACTTTATATCACTATGACAATGCAAACAGACTGTATGAAAGTTCTGACACTACAAATTCTTGCCAGGCACATGCTGTGATCTATGGCAGAGATGGATAGAGTCCTGCCTATGAATCCTATGACACAAGTGTGGGAAGTAGTCTGGGCAATGGAGAAACCAGAGAAGGAAGCCTGGGAATTAAATGATTGATACTGACTCACCCATCCTGGTGGGAGGGTTTGGTAGTGTGGCTGGCTGCTTATCCCTTGCAGGCAGAGATCTGCTGGTAACAAAGGGTATGAGCTTGATGCTCCCAGGCTGTTGATGGCAGGTCATTCTGCATATGTGTGGAAGCATGCATATCAGGTGACTGTGGTGATGTGGTAGCACACATCAGCCATCAGAGGTGGGGTTACAGCTGAATAGAAATTTCCTCACCTGCTTGAGCTGATGAAAGCTATAAAACTTAGCCATAGAAGTGTGTTAAAAAAAAAGATGACAGAAGGGTGTGAGACATGAAGAGGATCACTGGTGACAGCATCCTTCCACTGTAGGACTGGATGGTCTGCTGGGGGGCTATAGAAGGCCGATGGTCCGCTGATAGCTGTGGCACCAAGTAAAAGCCAGTCTATCTAAATGGTTCTTGCCCTATTGTTGGGAATACTCAGTAAAAGAGTGACAAAAAGTGGCCTTGATTCTAATTAGGAATGATGCTTCATGATTGGCAGGCATAGGGGAAAGAAACGTAGAGAATGAAAAAACCTTGTAAGACATCCTAGATAATTTACATGACTGTCACCTTTGACACTGCAACACATTGAAATGAGGCAATTACAGTGCTAACACACAACAAAGAATGTCTTATCAGGTACAACTAGTTTGCACATTTAATCTCTATATTGACCATGACATTTGAATTAGAGAGTATGGTTTGCAGATGATAGTATTATCAATAAAAGCAGCATTTCACAGAGGAATATTCCTCCTTTGGAGTCATACATGCTGCCAGAGATATGAAAACAGCATAATTATTTAGCATAAACTCGCTTCTGCTTTAACAGCTGTCAATATGTCCTACAACTTAAATGGATTTTACAATTCATAAAAAGCATAGGAAATATTAATCTTTGCAGTGTTTTGTAAGTAACTCATAGTAAAAGAGTAACTGTTCAAGCTTGACACATTTTCAAATATTTACAGAAATACAAAATTATAATTATTTGCATAATTAGGTACAAGAACAACACGTAAGAACTTTCAAATATTTTAAAAAGTGATCAAGTGACCTTTAAACCAATTTCTGCAAATAACTTCCATGTAACGCAGCTTTACAATTAGTACTGTACACAAGAACAGCTATAGAAGATTTTTTGGAGGCATCACTTCACTGAAACTTGGATGATCTTAGGAAAAACAGAAGGAAGTGTCATTAGGGCTTAAAGAGTTAAAAAAACGATACGATGGTACTATAAGAATGTTGTTACATAATACAGCATTATAGCAGACTTCTGTGTCATCTCTAGTCCAATTCAATTAAATATTATGTGCTGTAATTTTAGGGAGGAGTGCTACCCCTAAAATTTGCTGCTTCATTTATACAAATCCATACAGACACACACACGCACACACACACACGCACGCACACACGCACACACGCTCACATGCTGACATTTATGAAGTTACCAGTTTCATGTCTTTATAAGATCCTTGTCATTTTTCTGCAAAGGATTACATGCATTGTGCTGACAGGTATGTCTGCTGAGTTTGTGGAGATATAAGTAAGCAGCATGTCTGGTCAGACAGTCAAGCAGGTTATTGAAACAAATCAACATGCGAAGGAAAACCTGGGGTTAATATGGTGGGATGTTGTTAAGTATGCTTTATGATTAGATCAATGGGGAAAGAAGGAAAAAATGTCAGACTAGGTAGAGCACACTCATGCTGAAAAAAAGGCAGTTACCAATAATGAAAAAAAAAATGAAAATGTAGGGAAACAACATTTTGGGGAATATTTTTTTAGATAGGAGTAGCAGAAATCAGGCTGAATACTGCAATAGAGTACTTTTCCCTTTCATACTCAGAGAGTTAATGAGGTCTTAAAACATCTAGTGGTTTTATGAAGAAAGGTACCCTGAGTATATCACTTGGAAATTTAAGAAGAGGAAACTGGGGCAATCAATCTAAGAAATGAGACTTAAGGAGGAATGGAGACGGACAGAGATCATAGTGCCACAGAGGTATTCAAGGCCTTTGTTTTGCAGTTGTATTAAACCAACTGTAAATGTAGAATGAATGGAGGGAAGGTGCTGCCATCATTACTACACCTCAAGAAAACATACGTGAACATCGTTAACTTGGAGGAGCTATCCATCCGCCTATCAAAGGGATGCCACACTTTCCAGCAGACGAGGGCCAGTATTGCAGAGAAACATATTGCTCTATAACATAAAACACTTTTGTGAGTACAGGGAAACAAGTTGCAGCTGGAAAACACCTCTTACTTTGTGAACTATCTGTAATGTCTGCAGCTAGATCACTGGCTTTAAGATACGTTTACTAAGTCACATCAGGACACATCAGTCAACTTTCATTGAAATCAGTCTCATATAGAAAAAGATAACAAGTACTATAACTACAGAGTCATCAAATTAATCACCATCTACACTGACAAAACTCCTTCTTGGGAAGAGAAGACGAATAGATTTGGCAGAGTGATCTATTAAATCTTTCTTTTCTTTATTTCATATTTCCAACACGACTCATAATGGGTAACTGTTGCAACATTATATGTATTTATAATAGCATCTTCATTATCTGAATCAGACAATAATAGTGATTGGAATGTTTCAAATAACTATCATGAAAACTAGAGATTTGTTAAAATAATTACTTCATACTTGCACTAATGAATTCTGAGTGGATGCCATCTTGGTGGATTATGCATCTGTGTTATATGTGTCACCTTTGTTATTTGAAATTTTGTGAACTGCCCAAATTATCAGGATTGACAGAGTAGTTTAAAAGATACCAGAATTATATGACAGCTATAGAACAATATTAGTGTCTATGAATTCTGAATGCTCTTGGGATAATAACATAAGGTCCACAAACAAAAAGAAATGTGACATTGTCTCTGAAAATAGAACAGGAGAAAAACACAAGCATTAACTGGGAGAACTACTCAAGTACTAACTCCCTTGCCCAACATTTCCTAGAATTTATAAACTCAAACACCCTGGATCAACTGGTCAACACCCCCACCAGAGGTGACAATATATTGGACCTGGTCATCACCAACATGGACGACTGGTGTTCCACACCGGAGGTCAACCCCTCACTGGTTAGATCTGACCATAAACGAATCACTCTGGATATACACATTCTGCCCCCATCCCCGGTCAAAGAAACCACAGTGAAAAACTTTTCAAAAGCAAACTTCACGCTACTTAAGACCAAGGTGGAACATTTCAAATCCCTCATGCTAAAGGATAATGCTGCCCAAGCTGCAAAATCCTTTCCTAATGCACTCTACGGGCACCTACAAGAATGCATGGATCATGCTATCCTAAGCAAAACCAAGACTCACTCCTCCACGAAAAGGAAACCAGTCTGGTGGACCCCTGCCATAAACAAGCTATACAATAGAAGGAGGAAACTAGTACAGAAAAGGGTAAAATCCCAAGAAGGGAAGACATCCCTGATCAGTATCAGCAAGAAACTACGATCCCTCATAAAATCATCCAAGGCTAGCTTCAAAAGAAAAATTGCCAAGGACTCCAAAGATAACCACAAGGCATTCTTTAGCTATGTCAATAATCTAAGTGGCAATTCTCAGATCTGCTCAGAGTTAGTGCAGAATGGCACAAAATACACTGGACCCACCGATATCACCAACATCCTGGCAGAAAGGTTCAGTGCAAACTTCACCCCCCCTCTCACCTCCAAAATGGCCCATAACCATACCAGAAGTATGTAGTGCCCCTGAAATCGCAGACACTCAAGTTAAAACAGCCCTCTCCAAAGCCAAAAACACAGCATCAATGGGACCGGATGGTGTCCCAGGCTGCGTCCTACACGAGCTCAAAGATGAACTAACACTTCACCTAAACGCACTGTTCAAACTCAGCCTCTCCACAGGCTACATGCCCATAGAGTGGCGCACAGCAACAGTTATTACACTCCACAAAGGTGGAGCCACAACAGACCCCAGGAACTATCGCCATATAAGCCTGACTAGCTTGATCTGCAAGGCTATGGAGTGCAGTATCATGGATCTCATTAACAGAGACATTGGGAACCTCCAAACACTGGACTCTACCCAGTTCAGCTTTGTTAAGGGCAGATCATGCCTCCTAAAGCTGGTGGACTTCTTTGAGACAGTTACCAAAGCTATAGATGAGGGAATGGTGGTCCACACAGCCTACCTAGACCTTGCAAAGGCCTTCAACACCATTCCCCATTCTGGTATTATAGACAAACTCACCAGCCTGAACATAAACCCCAATGTCACAAGATGGGTTGCCAACTGGCTCATGGACAGAACCCACATGGTAAGAGTTGCGAGAGCTAGGTCTGACTCTAAACCAGTTACAAGTGGCATTCCCCAGGGCTCAGTGCTAGGACCCCTCCTGTTCGGCATATACTTCTCAGAGGTACAGGCAAGCACAGGAGGACTATGGCTGACCAAGTTCGCAGACAACTGCAAACTAGGGGCTATAATTGACTCTCCGGCTGACACAGACATCCTCCAAAAGGATCTCACTGAGACAGATGCCTGGTGTCAAAATCATGGCCTCAAGCTAAATGCCAAAAAGTGCATAGTCATCCCCTTCAGAAAAAACAAAGTACCTACAAACTACCACATAGATGGTAGCCCCCTAAATATGGAAGACGTAATAAGGAATCTAGGGACCCTAGTAGATAGTAATCTCTCCTTTGATAATCACATTGCCAAAGTGGTTAGAAAATCCTTCTATGTGGCCGACCTATTCACAAAAAGGTTTGCATCCAGATGAAAAGAGGTCATTGTGCCCCTCTATGCATCACACATCTGACCCACCATAGAGTACAACGCCCCATTTAGGATGTACCTTACAAGACACCTGCAACAGTTGGAAAGACCACAGAAGTACCTCACCAAGAGGATCACTGGCCTCAAACAGATGCCCTATGCAACTCGACTGAAGAAACTCCAGCTGTACTTGGTTGCATACCACCTACTCAGAAGGATCTCTGCCTGACATACAAGGCCATGTCCAACCCAGAATTGATGGACTTGCTCCACCTAAAGAAAACCATATCCCCTCGAGCCACATGCTCTAGGGATCTAAACCTCATCATAACAATAAATAGGACATGCTGGAGGGATAGATTCCTGTCCCAGAGACTTCCCATGCTCTGGAACAAGATTCCAATCTACATTAGGCAGAGCTTCACACTAACACTCTTCAAGAGAAACCTTGACGAGTGGATGGGAAACAGAAAGTTTACCTTAGGGATCACTTCGGTGGTTCTGCTGGACAGAGGCACAGGGAAATAATCTAATGGGGCGGCGAAAGCCAGCACATTCTGGCTAGGCTTATAAATGCCTTTGGGCAGATAGCCTAGTACCTACCTATGAACCTATGAACATAAATAAAGATCACACCTTGAAATGATTTAACAATGGAATAGAGTAATATGAAAGTTAGACAGCAGAGGTGGGACACAGTAAAGTAGCATTATATACCAACTTACACCAGTCCTGGCAACATCAGAGTGTGAGCAGTGGACCTATACTGTAATGTGAATGTCATTGAAAAAGAAAAACATGATACCCTTAGGGGAGTCGACCCATCAGTTCTGTCCACATGCCAGTATATTTCAGTTACTTAGCAGTGGGAGCCACTGAAGCAGTCTAACTAAAAGGGGTTTGCAAAACACACATATCAAGGAAACATAGCACATGTGCAGACTGTAGGCAAGAAAATAAAGATACGTCTCAAGAAATGGGAACCCATGCCTTTCCTACTGATATTCTGCATACCATTACATTAGCAAGGGGAGCCACTGAAGCAGACAGACTAAAAGATATCATAAAACATACATATTAGGGAAATGTAGCAAATATGCAGACTGGAAATATAACAGTGTAAAACCACATACAACCCCCAGAGGATTTGAACACCCCGCCCAATGCACTGAGTACACTGAACCACTGAAGCAGTTAGAATTAAGAATGTTAGTTCAACTGTTATTGCTAATTGCCATGATTAAGCAGACTGATGCTTGGCTCAGTTGTGAAACTGATTAGTGCATGACAAGGATTTTTCTTCATTTTTGTCATAGGATATGGAGTGCCATTTCTCTATGGTTATTTATGGCCACTGGCATTGCTTTCTGTCAACTGTCATGCAATGTATGGCTGCAGAAAGAACATTTTAAAAGCCCTCTTTGGGCATTTGTGTGCTGTGTTTCTCTAGTTTTACCACATTACAGCTAGGAAATGGTGCTATAGGACGGAGATGAAAAGGGGAAGCAAGCAGTGGGTAGAACACAAGCTGAGCAAATAAGGAGGGAGCAAGATGGAGGAGGGACAAGGGTATACTTCTTAACTTCTTAGCTCAGTAATACTTATAATTATTTATTGACTGATAATTTGTCAGAAAACAACACTTTTTACAATGAAAAATTAGAGCTAGTCATGTGTACATTAGTTAGATATGTGTGAAGTTGTACGTATGGGTGGGATCATTATTGCAAGACAGGAGCCCTTTTATTTATATTTTGGGAAAGATAGCTGGGGAAGGACATCATGGAAGTAAGAGGTGGGTAACAGGGGAGATTACTTCACAGGGAAAGATGAACATGATGGATAGGGTGTGGGGTAACACAATGAGGGAGAGGGAAAACAATGGTGAAGGAAACAGTTAAACAGTGGGAAGACAAATGTGAGGGGAGGACAGTACAACATACAGAGGTGGGCATAGGCTCAAAAGCGATTGGAATGTGGTTTGGAGATAGGATTAGGTAGTCAAAGATGCAGTCTCTCCCAGTTTATTCCTAGTGGGCAATTACTCATCACCCTGGGAACTGTCACCATTGGGTCTGTCCTTAAAAGGTGGAGCCAGCACTGGGTAGGGATGCAACTCAATCCTTACCAGTTCCTGACTGGTGATAAATGTGCCACTTCCACTTGTGCTGCTACCATTGGGTACCACTGTACCACCCTTTGGTGCAGGGCTACCTGTTGCAGGTGGGGCAGGTTGGGCAGGAAGTGTAGAGGCAACTGTGGCAGGCTGAGATCCAGATGTGCTGAATGCCTCAGATGGTGGTGGCAGTACTATCTATGGGGAACAACAGGCCTTGTCAGATGGTTAGGTGCAGGTTGCTGTGCAGCTGTATATAATAGTAACAGAACTGGTGAGAAAAATAATAATAAAAAAAATAAATGCATGAAAGAGAAAGGATAGTGACAGAGAGAGTGGAGGAAGAGAAATATAAACACAATGATTATTGCATTCTTAACTATGTTAATACTGATACAGTACAATATAAAAACCTTCTTTTCCATACTATAACTTACACAAGTATGTCATCAACCTGTTTGTCTGATTATAACATACGGAGGAGGTGGGGTGGGGGGCATAAGCCAAAAGCTTGACATATAAGAACACTAACTGCATGAGTTATTTATCAAAAGACAGCACATCTGTGCTTGTTTTCAATGATTTTATTTGTGTTTTGATAATAACAATGTTGTATATATACAAAATACACATGCTGATCATGCAGTAAATATCTCAAGCACAGGTGATAGATGAAGGGCAGATAGTTCTACTGTATTTATTGTGAAATGTCCAGCAAACTCCTACTTATGGATACTACATACATGGATCTTGCAGTGGTATATTGACATTAGCAGGATGACAAATATACTCTGGCCTGGAAACAGAACCTTTTGTTTTGGTTGGGGGGGGGGGGGTTGACCCACAGCCATTCTAATCATGTCTGTACATGTAGACTTAGCATAATGAGCCACTTGTTCACCTCTACAAGGGGAGGCATACAGAAGCACATTTGTAAGACTACACAGTCATGCTAATTCCCTTAAGGTATGCCAATGTTGATGGAAGTAGTACTGCTGTATAAAAGTTATATATACTTACTTTTAGTAGCTACAACTCTTATGATGCAAACAGAGACCTCTTTCATGACCCAGATATACTTACTATGGCACTCTCTTAAGTGCTCTAGTCTGATCCTGTACATATATCTGTCTTCCTTTCCATCTCCGCAAGGGCTAAAGACATAAACAGGACATAATACAAACTTGGATGGTGGCATGCACTGGCAGGTTATTTGTTTAGCTAAAAGAAGGTATACTTATAGTACTGAGTTGGTGACTGTCTTCTAACTTCAGCCTCCCATTGGTGAAGGAGGTCAGGCTTGCATCAACTCAAGTTGCTGTAGTGGTGATGGCACTGCTCCCCCATTACCAGGATGCTAGTAGCATGGGTGACAGCCTTAGCCAAACTATTTCAGCCATCAACCTTATACTGTGGCTTGGTATGGCCATCCTTCAGGAGCCTACAGCTGTAATGAATATGGAGGATGTCCAGAAAAGTCCTGGACTCGTACTCACACCACTTCTGTGCTAAAAGGAACACTACCCTCACCTTCTCCAGCCATAATTGTCTCACCTTTAAAGATCTGTGAAAAAAATGTCAGGAAATTGACAATCAAAACGGTTCTTGTATGTCTCAGCCTCCACACAATGATGGACTCCTTATTTGCACAATGGATGTCAAAATGAGAAAATATAAGTGTTGTAGTCTTCTATTTCTTTGTATGCTGCTGATTGGTTAATTATGGCATGACAATGCTCTGAGTCTTAATCTGTTATGTACACCTCAGGTGCAGGGAGCTAGTTACAGGTGCTCAAGAAGGTGCATGGCATTATGTACCCCTTTTCATGTTGTTTAACAGGTTTGCTCATCACACAATTGGACAATTCAGAAACAATAATGATATGAGCCCTAACTGGCATAATGTTCTCACCCTGAAGGGTGAATCTACACAATATAAGAATGATGAGAAGCCCAGAGTCTTTTCTTGTTATGGAAGAAAACACTTTGAAAGGGTTTTGAATCTTCCAAGCTGATTTTTAGATAGCTTTCCTTCTGAGTCAGATATCTGCTTACATAAGGTAAGTGCTACTTCCTACATAATTAATTCAGTTCCCATTGAGCATTCCTAGACCATAATGCTTGGGATGTCACCTTGTCAATAATTTTAAGATGTGCTGGCCAAAGCTGTCTTAGGAAGTACATTGCATGTGTACTGCAAGTAATAAACGTTAAGGTTGTTAAGGTTAAGGTAGACACACTTGAGGGCTCATATTCTCAATTAAGTTCAGTACTATTTTACTGTCGTCTGCCTTTCACATATGTAATTAGCCACAAACTTAGTTAAATGGTACTGCAATGGGCAAGTTTGTTGTTTACTTTCACTTCTATAATTGTTTTTGGAGGGATACGTGCTCAGTATATATGCCATGCCTGACATTCCTTAAAGATTGTGGATACACATATGCAACTGTCAGTCAATAATTGAGCATCATATATGCCCAAATAGGATAAGAGTATTGTACAGAGTTCTTATGGCCACGAGAGAAGAAGGCTATTAATTCTCCTGTTCTCTATGCCTACAGAACAATACCTAAAAAATAGCACCTAAAAAAGTGTGGGATCTGGAGGCCCGTCCACATCCACCTGCAACCGAAATTTACAGATGCAGAAAATTAGGTGATACTACAGGCCCTCCGTGTCCTTGTCTGTCTCTGATTGGGCAGTGAATGTTTGTATGGGACCTTCCTGACTGGTCTGGTTGCTATTCAAGGCATCTACTAGGAAAATACTACAACAAGCCTACGGACTCCTACATCATCTGGGACAAGACTGTTGACCACCAAAGAGCTTGTGGGCTGCTTCTCATCTTGTGACTAGGGCTACTGTTTTTCTTCCAGTGAGAAAGAAGGGATATTGCATTCCAGCATCATGAAGATACTTGTAGCCAGGTAGCAGTGAATTTGGAGAATCCCTACTATTCATCATTATTGACAAAGCTAATTATTTCTTTTCAGTAAGTACTGTTTGATTACCTATTGTCTAAGCTAACATCATAATATCTCCCTAAATATTTCATTCACAAATCATCAGAATCTACTTCAGTAGCTTTCTCTCAAATGTTTGGCAGTGCCCTGTACAGATACAAGCACCTTGAGATGACATTTTTTCTGTAAAAGCACCCTTGAAATTTCACCAATACCTAGATGCTCACAGGGCAACTAGTTTGCATAGTGATAAGCACTGCCCCTGAGTTGCACATCAGATACTCCTGACTTTACTCTATATTTTCACACAACCATCCAATCACTAAAAAAGTCCTGCTGCTATGGATATAAACTTTTCCACTATCTCTGGTACTAGCTTAGTGGATATGGGCATACTGAGGCAACATAGAAATTGCTTTATGTTTACTGATAGCCAGCTAATTCTAAAACAAACTGATAAGGTGTGTGAGAGATATATTTACACAATGTCACTGGAGCCAAAGCTCTCATGTGAAAGCACTCCTAATGTCAATCAGGTTGTCAGTAGCTGCACCTATCACACACAGTATGAAGCAGAAGTATAGGCCCACATATTCTGAGGCACTTAAATGTAGTCTTCATAAACCCCAAATACCTCCTAGAGGAAGCACATATAGCAAATACCCTCAACAGCCATTAATGCACTTTTCCAAAACAATACTCACTGTGACAAAGGAAGATACTGCCAGCATAGCTATCTGGAATATTGTAAATAATTATATGTCATTTATTAATATTAACGATTTATATAAAATGATTGTGTTACAGATGTATTAGAACTGTATGTCATGTATATATCAAACTGCTGGTATAGATGTGTGTGTTGAAAATGTCTTTTTCAAAGTGCTTGTTCTTAAAATGTAACCATAGTGTGCCCTGCTGGAATAGAACAGAAATGTACATGCACTATTGTAACTGTTTAAATGTATATATTTTAATAGTGAAAACTGGAATACAGGAGGTTAACTTACGAAAAATAGCTACAATTAAATTACTTTATGGCCATGCAATAAAAGATGGTATCATTCAGTTTTCAATGCAGCAAGGAGACACAATGGGCCAGATTTACGAAGGCTTGCATGGAGTGTAAGAACAGTGTAAGATGGCAGACAGGCAATATGTCTGCCGAGCGATTTAGCAATAGCCGGTAGGGGCGTGCATGAGAGCTTCTAAAGCTACTTTTGCACAGACAGTGTTATGGTATGCAAATTGCCTCATTTGCTGCTGTAAGCTATGCAAATAAGGTAAATTTGCGATCCAGGAACCACTAACCTGTCCGTGTAAGAGTAGTGTTATCTGCAGAATTGTACTCCATCTGCAAATAGCTAAACAGAGCTATGACAGCTCCAAATAAAGGATGCATCTAGTTAAGGAAGCATGCTAATGGCCAAATATAAGGCCATTGGCATTTACAAATGTTGTAAATCCTCAAAATCCAATGTTATTTTTGTTTCCCCAATCGTCGATGTTTAACCGTAGCGCAGCATCGTGCAAACATGCTGCGCTTTAAATTAAATGAAAAAAAGGGAAAAATATCCACAAATGTGCTTTTACACTAAAAAGCTTGTCCTTCCATGCAGGTGAATGGCAGGCTGCAAACAATATGGCCACTGAGTAGTGGTTGCTAAGGGGGGGAAGCTCAGTGTGAGAGATGTAACCAAGCATTAGTAGGCAATTCTATGCAAATGAGGATAAGGATAGTGAATCCCAACTTTCCCTGGCATGTGAGCCATGTCCCTAGAGTGTAAGTGTAGGAGTAGGGTAGTAGTCGAGTAGAAGATAGGTGACATCATGAGGGGGTATGTCTGAAAGACTGTAAGGTGATTAGAGCACAGTGGAATGTGCTTGCCCTGAGTTGCTCAGGATTGCAAAAGGCATGTTTACAGTGGTAGTAGCTGAAAACAAGAAACCAAAGGTGTACGCAGTGGATATATCAGAAATTTCTTGCAAACGGGCACACAGCGTGTGCGCGCGTGTGCACATGTGTAGGCGAGTGTGCACTAGTGCGCGTGCGTGTGTGCTTGTTTGCCCGCCGCTGCCCCTTGTGGAAACAGAAAGGGAAAAAGGAAGGAAAATAAGTAGTAGGAAGTTAACCAAGGAGAACTAGCAGAGCTGCCAGGTGAAATATATCACAATCAGCCAATTACACAGGCAGTCGACTAGTCCAGCCCAGCAATTTAAACTCTGCAAACAGCAGTCTAACCATTTTTTTTCACAAGAACTCTGCAACACTGCAGTTTAGAAAGAGTGAAAACTCAAAAAGCTTAAGGCTGACAAAATGTTAGGGGCTGCCATTGCTATTATAAACTAACATGTGCAAGGTGCTGAAGGTGGTGATGTTGTGAATGCTGCTGAGCAACCCACAGTGAGGAGACGGAGAACAGTGTATAGATCCAGGGTAACCTACCAGGGGCTACATGAGTTGGAGATAGTGGAGCACTATAGAATGGACAGAGACCTCCTGCAGCAAATTGTCAAGCTGTGCTGGCCATGCCTCACTCACAGAAACAACAGAGGGGAACCCATCCCAGTGGATACCAAGGTATATGTTGGCCTATGAATACTAGCTACAGGTACCTTCCAGAGACCAACTGGTGATATGATGGGGTATTCACAGGCATCAGCATCCAGGGTACTGCACCAGTTCCTGGATGCCATGTCAGCACATGTCGGTGAGCATGTATATTTCCCCAATTCCAGTTAGGCATTGGCCAGCAATATGCGTCTCTTCCACCAAATAGCGGAATACCCTGAGATGGTGGGTGCAATAGACTGCATGCACAAACACAACAAAGCACCACCCGGTGAGCGGGGTAATGTCTACATCAACCGCATGGGCTTCCCCTCCATCAACTGCCAGGTCATGTGCGACGCCCAGGGCATAATAATGAATGTGTGTGTTGGCTGCCCTGGAAGCTATCATGATTCCCACATCTGGCATCTGATGCAGTTGTACCAGAGATTTGCCAGTGGGGACATCCCTGATGGTCACCTAGTGGGGGATGCTGGATAAGCACTGGAGCCATGGCTGATGACACCCATCAGAAATGCACACACACCTGAACAAGAACTCCATAATGAGGCACATGCACAAACAAGAAACATAACTGAGCATGTGTTTGGGATGCTCAAGTCATGGTTCCAGTGTCTGGACACATCTGGTGGAGCCTTGCAGTACTCACCAACTTCATGTACCCAAATTGTCATGGTATGTGCCATGCTATGCAATATGATCCTGCAAAAACAGCTGCAGCAGGAACAGCATGGGGCAGGGCCAAACAGCCCCCCACCATTGCCAAGGCCTGCACAGGCACAGTGTGACTCGGAGGAGCAACAACCTGAGCCTGCCCCAGTAGGCAGAAGGAGGCATGCCCAGTATGCCCTGGCCTTGGCAAAGAGGCAACGCATAGCACATACACTGACTCAGTAGGAACCCTGGAAATGACACCTCTCTCTGACTCGCACATACAATTAAAGGGATGCTTAACTTGACACTACCTGTTTCAAACATGTATAGGGACTGTATTATGTGCATCCAACATAGGCAGCCCTGCAGCACCACCCGAGGCATGATTGCCCTATATTAAGCAATATAAAGCAGTCTTAAGCACATTTTACCAGTATTTAGCATATTTAAGCACATTTGCGTGGAGCTGTGCGCTGCGCAAACTAGCGCAACGTTGGGCAACGTTGGGCAACGTTGGGCAAAGTCAGGCAAAGTTGGCTAAACATGCTCACACCTGCTTTACTGTTCCTTAACCAGTCAGGTCTACCCAGCAGGAAAATAAAAAGCAGTGACAGGGCTCAAACTCAGGGTACTGTGCACTATAGTCACAGTACTGAACCACTAAGCCATGACAGCATTTCACTGGCACAGACACAGCAGGGCAATTGTAGACTAACGCAAACACAAACAAATGCTGTATCATGCCCTCTGAACTTCCCCCCAGGTCTATGCAGACAGATCACAGCAGGCCAGGCAGTGTGATGTGGGTTGGGTAGGCTATGAAGTCACAAACTAATAAACGTGGAATTGGAAGCTAAGTTCTGTAGTACAATAGTATGCCTTAAGCCAGTATGATAGGCAATAGTACAGACTGAAATGGAGTACCTGACATAGCATTGCAGGCCTAGCAAATGTGTATAAGTGTCGGGTGAACCCCTCATCCAATGTAGACCCACAGTAACAATCAGGTGTGCCCCCTGGGTAGAAATGTACAAATAATAGCTGTTCCCCCTGTACGTAGAAATGTTGATAAGTCTATGCAAAGTGACTCATGGTAGCCCTGCAGGCAAAGCATGCTTCCTGTTGATGTACAACACAAAGGTGAGCCATGAAGTAAAAAACAAATTGATTTTCCACACACATATAGTATATATGTCCATACTGGGCATGCTCACACAAATAAACAAAGCAAATGTCAGTCAACAACATACTGAAAGGTCATACTGGGCATACTTACACACTTAGGCCATGTCTGAGTACAGCAGTGGGCCACACATATCTGGCAGTTGCAGTTCTCACCCCAGAAACATGTCACTATCCACCAATCCTGCCTTGTGCACACAGTGATATGAAAACAGACCCATACAATATATTGGACTCCTGTCATAATCAAACTATGTACTACAAGTACTGAACTTGTTCAGAGAAAGTGAAAATTCAAAGAAGACCAATAAATCTCCGATCAGTGTCATCAATAAACAATGAGCACTCCTAACATTATCTAATCCATGTTCTGGCAAAAATATTGTCAAAGAGTCCATAGAGAACCATGAAGCTTTATTTCGCAATGTCATAAATATCAATGTAAACACATATATGTTCTGAGTCAGTACAAACTATAAATTAATACATGTACATGACTGACACCGCCAACATCTTGTTAGACAGGTTCATACATATTTACCCCCCTCTCACTGACAAAAGGGCCCATTATCATACCTGGAGACTATGAAAACCCAGAAATCACATATACAATGGTTAAACAGCACTTTCCAAACCTAAAAACACGGCGTCTATGGGATGAAATGGCTTCCCTAGCTGTGTCATATGTGAACTCCAAAACTAACAGACCCTGCACCTGAACAGCCGTTGAGACTCACCCTCTGTACAGGATATGAAACTGGTGAATGCCTTACAGCAACATTTGGCACACTCCACAAGTGTTGGTGCACAACAGACCATAGGAACTATTGTCTTATAAGCCTATTAAGCCTGATCTGCAAGGCCATGGAGTCCATCATGATGGAACTCATAAACAGAGCTATTGTGAGCCTACAAACACCCGAACCTACCAATTTCGGTTTGGTCAGGGGCAGATCATGGTTCCCAAACCTGCTAGACTGTTTTCAAGGCAGTCACCCAGGACATACATCAATGAAATGAGCTACACACATCTCACATACACCTTGGAAAGCCCTATTCCAACATCCCAGATGCATGTCGTATCCACAAAATCAACAACCAGTGCATAAATATGTATGTCATCTGATGGATTGCCAACTGGGGCACAGATAGGTCCCACAAGGTAAGAATTGTGGTCTCCTGTTCAAGCTGGTAACAACCGCTGTCCCCCATGGCTCAGTCCTGGGACCCCTCCTGTCTGGTGTATACTTTTCAGAAATACAGTCAAACAGACAAGGGCTATGTTTAGCAAAGTTTGTGGATGACTGCAAAAATGTTGTCATAATCGATGTGTGAGACAACAGAGACATCCTTAAAAAGGGACTCAGTCAGACATATGTGGTGTAAAAATTATGCCCTCGAGCTACAGGCATATAAATACCACATAGGTGCCAACACCCTAAATATGGAGGTGATAATAAGGGATCTATGGACACATGTGGATAGTCATCTCTACTTCCAGAAACATATTCATAAAGTGGTTAGAAAATCATGCTATGTGTTCCCACAAACTGCCAATGACTTTGCATGTAGGTCAAAGGAGGTTCCCTCTACTCATCAGTCATCAGACCCATCAGAGAGTACCACAGCACACTTGTGATGAATCTGACTAAGCACCTTCAGCAGCTGGAAAGACCACTGAAGTACCTCAACAAGAGGATTACTGGCCTCAAACAGTTGCTCCATGCAATCAGACTGAATTTAACTCAGTCTGTACTCTGTTGCATACTGTCTACTCAGGAGATCTAATGCAGAACTGATGTACATGCGCTATCTGAAGTAAACCCAAGCTCACTGTACCACATGCTCTAGGGATATCATCATCACAACATTAAATAGAACATGTTAGAGGGATACATGACTAACTCACAGACTTCCCTTGCTTTGGAACAGGCTCCCAGCCAACATTAAGCCGAGACTCTCACTGACACTCTTCCAGAGGAGTCTTGATGAGTGCATGTGAAACTGAACTGTCACACCATGGATCACTTCATCAGCTGTACTACACAGAGGCCTAGGGAACTAGCTCCATGGGTGGTGATAACTGCACACTCTGGCCATACTAATATATGCCTTCAGGCAGATAGCCTATCACCTACCTATGTACCTATATATATCTATATCTATATATATATATATATATATATATATATATATATATATATATATATATGTGTGTAGGGGGAACACAGTATAATAAGCCAAAGATGGATGGGCAGAGATGTGTGTAAGAGGGTGACCATGACAGGGAGCCATCCAGGACTATCCCACCCAGCACACATCCCAATGGCACAAAAGACATAAGGTGCACATCTCTCCCACTGTACATAACAGCCACCAGTATCTGTAAGCATTACAGAGTATGTGGTCCATGTGCTTGCTGTACAACATGACTGTACAATGAAGTACACATCTACTATCTGTAGACATGTACCTGTCACATAGGTCCATAGGTATGTAGTAGACTATCTCCATGAAGGCATATATCAGCCTATGCAAGTTGTGCAGCTTTCACTACACCATTGGGTAGACTCCCAAGGCCTAGTTCTAATAGTTAGTACCCTAAGCCCCTTTCAAGTGGGGCTGCTGATGTGATGCCTGACATGAACTGTCTGTTTCCCATCCACTCATCAAGGTTCCAACTGAAGAGTGTCAGCGAGGGGTTCTGTCTGATGTACATTGGGACTCTGTTCCACAGTAAGGCAAGTGTCTGGGATGGTACTGTATCCCACCAGCATGTTGTATTCATCGTTCTGATGAGGTTCATATCCCTGGAATGTGTAGGGCGACTCAATGTTGTTATGTGTAGATGGAGCATGTTCAACAGTCATGTGTTGGACATGGCTCTGTATGTTAGGCCGAGTGTGCCTCTGAGTAGGCGGTACGCAACAAAGAACAGATGTAGTTGTACTAGTTGTGTTGCATAACACAACTGTTTGAGGCCAGTAATCCTCTTGGTGAGGTACCTATGTGGTCTCTACAGCTGCTGGATATGCTAAGTCGAGTACATCCAAAATGGTGCACTGTACTCAGTGATGGGTCTGATGATGTAAGAGTAGAGTGCCAACAGTACCTCTTTGGATCCTGATGCAAACCCTTTGTTGATTAGGTGGGCCACATAGGATCTCCC
Organism: Protopterus annectens; assembly: GCF_019279795.1. Taxonomy (NCBI): domain Eukaryota; kingdom Metazoa; phylum Chordata; order Ceratodontiformes; family Protopteridae; genus Protopterus; species Protopterus annectens. Next base: position 1,120,122,916 of record NC_056727.1, read on the forward strand.
AATCACTTTGGCAACATGGTTGTCAAAGGAAAGATGACTACCTACTTGTGTTCCCAGATCCCTTATCACCTTGTCATTTTTAAGGGGGTAACACCTATGTGGTAGTTTGTGTGTATTTTGTTTTCAACAAAGAGGATCACTATGCATTCCTCCACAGTGAGCTTGAGGCCATGATTCTGACACCACACATCAGTCTCATAGAGTCCCTTCTGGAGAATATGTCTGTCTTCCGGGGAATCTATTATGGCAAACACTTTACAATTCCCAAGAAACTTAGTCAACCACAACTCTCCTGTGTTGGCATGTACATTTGAGAAGTCTATACCAAACAGGAGGGACCCCAGGACTGAACCCTGGGGGATACCAGTCGTTACTGGTGTAGAGTCTGACATGTAGCCAGCAACTCGTAATGTGTGGGATCTATCTGTGAGGCAGTTTGCAATCCGTCTTGTGATGTATGGATTCATGGCCAAGTTGGTGAGTTCATCTATGATACGTGACTGGGGAATGGTGTCAAAGACCTTAGCGAGACATAGGTAGGCTGTGTGGATCTCATTTCAATCATCAGTAGCCTAGGTAACTGTCAAAGAAATCCTCCCAATTCAGGAGGTGTGTTCTGCATCTGACCAAGCCAAACTGTGTGTGCTCAACTGTGTGAAGGTTCCCAATCTCTGTATTGTTGACTGCCATTATGATTGGCTCCATTGCCTTGCAAAACACAGTTGTCAGGCTCATAGAGCATGAATGCCAAGGGGTTTTCATGGCCCCACCCCAGTGGAGTGTGAAGAACATTGCTGTGCAACATTCTATGGGTACATATCCTGTAGAGAGCATGTAGAGAGAGGTGTAGGTATCCTTGATGAATATGGATACATCCTCACCCTATGTGCTATGATTTAGGTTCTGATGCTGGAAGGTATGGAATGAGTAGTATCCTGGTAGTGCTGGTGTGCTGTCTGGAGCCTTGAACTAGGTTACCGATACTGCACAGATATCAATATTCTCCATAATGAGAAGTGCCTCGAGTGTGTGCATCAAGAGGCTGAGACTTCTGGCAATGAGTAGCATTTAGCTCACTTTGTGGTTATTTGTGTTGGTTACGGGATTTGGTTTGTCCTGCGTGACCGGTGTTCCACACCTGATGTCAGCGCCTCATTGGTCCCATCTGACCATAAGCTAATCACCCTACATATCCACATTCAGGACCCACACCCCCCATTAAGGAAACCATGTTAAAAAATTTCTCCAAAGCCAACGTCATGCTTCTTAAGACAGAAGTGCTGAACTGCAGGACACACATACTGATGGACAATACAGTTATGACTACTTAATCCTTCACAATTGCACTTCATAAGCACTTACCTGACTGCATGCATCGTGCTATCCCAAACAGAGCCAAGACGCTAACCTCCAAGAAAAGGAAGCCAATCTGGTGTTCCCCTGCCATAAACAAACTGCACAACAGAAGGAAAATACTGTTGCAAAACAGGGTAAAATCCCATGAGGGGAGGAGCTCCATGGTCCTGATCATTATTAGGCAGAAACAATGATCACTCATAAAATAATCAAAGGCCAGTTTCTAAAGACAAATTGCCAAGGAATGTAAGAATAACAGCCACAAAGCCTTCATTAGCTATACCAAACATTTAGGTGGAACTCTCAAAAATGCTATCAGCTACTGCAAAATGGAAAAAAGATACACTGAACCAACTTACATTACCCACATCCTGGGGGACAAGTTCAGTGAAAACTCCCCCCCCCCCCACATCACCCCCAAAAGGGCCTGTGTCCATCACAGAAGAATGCAGAGCACCAGACTTCATGGACATGCAGGTAGAAACAGCCCTCTCCAAACCTAAGAACACAGCATCAATGGGATTGGATGGTGTCCCAGGCTGTGACTTACACCAGCCCCAAAAGGAACTACACCCTCACCTACATTCACTGTCCAGACTCAACCTCACCACAGGGTATGTACCCAAGGAATGGCATACAGCAATAGTCATCCAGCTCCACAAAGGGGGTGCCACAACAGAACCAGGAAACCATTGCCCTATAGGCCTACTCAGCCTGGTCTGCAAAGCTATGGAGCAAATTATCATGGAACCCATAAACAGAGACAATGGGGACCTCCAGACACTGGACCTTACCCAACTTGGCTTTGTTAAAGGTAGATCCTGTCTCCTAAACCTAGTTGACTTATTTGAAACAGTTACCAAGGACATAGATGGAGGTGAATATAGTCCACACAGCCTACCTGGACCTCACTGAGGCCTTTCAACACTATTCTCCACTCTGGCATCATGGACAAGCTTACCAGCTTGAACGTTACTTCTATGTCACAGGATGAGTGGCCAACTGGCTCACAGATCAAACACACATGTTCAGAGTTGCGGGTACCATGTCCGACTCTAAACCAGTCACAAATCGTATCCCACAGGTATTGGTCCTGGGACCCCTCATGTTCAGTAGATACTGCTCAGAGGTACAGGCAAGCATGGGAGGAGTATGGCTGAATAAGTTTGCAGATGACTGATAACTGTGGTCCATAATCAACTCCATGGCTGACACAGACATCCTACAGAAGGGTAATACACAGACAGATACCTGGTGTCAAAACAATGCCCTCAAGCAGAATGCCAAAGAATGCATAGTCATCCCCTTTGGATAAAACAAAGTGCACACAAATTACCACATAGGTGGGAATCCAGTATGTACAGAGAATGTAATTATGGCCCTGGGGACACAGGTAGACAGTAAACTCTCCTTTGATGATCACATTGCCAAAGTGTCTACAAATTCCTTCTATGTAGCCCACCTAATGTCACCTAATGTAACCCACTTTGTCTAGTCTGATGATGTCACCATCCTACAAATATACCTGTGGAAAGGAACACTCCCAGTAATGTGTATTGTGTGTTGTGTAAATGCGTACTGCTCTAGTATCTTTAGGTAGGGGTTTGAATCCTGCACTTGACAACTGAATGAAAGTGTGTATCTCCTTGTAGAGAAGCAACTTTTTTGGAGACAACTACAACACCTTAAATGTGGTATACCCATCTTTGTCAAGTCTGATGATGTCACCATCCTACAAATATACCTGTGGAAAAACAAACTCCAACTAGTGTGTATAGCACGTTGTGTAAATGCATACTGCTTTATTGTCATTATGTAATTAGGTAGGGGTTTGAATCCTGCTCTTGATAACTGTATGAGAGTGTGTGTGTGTGTGTATCTCCTTGTAGAGGAGCAACCTTTTTGAAGACAACTACAACACCTTAAATGTGGTATACTTATCTTTGTCAAGTCTGATGATTTCACCATCCTACAAATATACCTGTGGAAAGAAGAACTCCCAGTAATGTGTATAGCGCATTGTGTAAATGCATATTGCTCTAGAATCATGAGGTAGCTACGTAGGAGTTTGAATCCTGTGCTTGACAACTGTATGAGAGTGTGTGTATATCTCCTTGTAGAGGAGCAGCCTTTTTGGAGACAACTACAACACCTTAAAAGTGGTATACTTATCTTTGTCAAGACTGATGATGTCACCATCCTACAAATATACCTGTGGAAAAGAGAATTCCCAGTAATGTGTATAGTGCATTGTGTAAATGCGTACTGCTCTAGTATAATAAAGTAGTTAGGTAGGGATTTGAATCCTGCACTTGGTGAGTGTGTGTGTGCTCTATGTGTGTAACACAGTTGGTGACGGTGTTGTGGGTTTTGCTTTTACTACTGGATGACATATCACAATGACAACAGTATGTGCATTGCACGTCAGGTAGCTGTGTGGCAAATTCATATAAGTACATGTGACCTCAATTATTTCAGAGGTGGGAACCCTGCTTTCTCCATGAACACATCTATCTTTGCCAGAGTGTGCTGCTGCTTTCCAGAACTTAGGTCACATCTGTATGCTTGTGACAATCTCAGCCACTGCAGTGATCCCTGGCCTAGGTTATCTGTGTCACGCACACTCATTACGGTTTCTATTGAATAGTGTGAGTGAGGGTTTATGCCTGAGGTATATTTCAGACCAGTTAAAATGCAGCAAAGTCTGTCAATGATGGCTATTCATTATAGATGTACAACAACCTTTGTGGATATGCATGCAGACCCCTTATTGCTTATGTGATTCACAGAGGGATTTCAAAATACCTTTGGAAATGGGATTACCAAAGGAGAGATGATGTAACACTTGGCTGTATGTACCCATCGGTACCTGTCAACATGTTGGGGGCTACTACCTATGTGGTACTGTGGGGATACTATGTTTTGTAAAGGTGGATGACCATGCTTTATTGTTTTACAGCATGGGTTTGACGACAGGTATCTGTCCATATGATACCCTTGTGGAGGATGTGTGTGTCATCTAGAGAATGCATTATAGGCCACAGTATGCATTCCCAGACATGGACGGACATATCCCTACTGTATTTGCTTGTACCTAAATGGGCTATATGGCAATCAGGAGTGGTCCCAGGAATGGGTGCAGGTGAACACCACTGATTACTGGCATAGTATAGTTCCTGAAGGGTACAAATGTTACTGTGTGTCCTACATCTGTCTGTCAGTTGTCAAGACATCATCTAATGATTGTTTATGGTCAGGCTGTAGAGGTTATGTATACTACCAGAATGCAAACCAATGACAGATAATAACAGTATCACCCACAGCACAGTGTCAAACCATGTCATACACACATGTGTACCCGAGTTCCAAAATGTGTGTAGTACAATGCATACTGGCCACCAATAGAAACCATGGAGTGTTAACACTCTGTAATACAGGGCATGTCACCCTGCCCATGTGTCCACTATGCACTTACATGCAGACAGTGCACCTCCATCATGTTCACAAATGTACACCTGCAAACTTGTGCTGCACACATCCCACACATACTGTCCACTCTCTAACATATGCTGCCAATACTACACACATCAGCCAAGTGGCAAATGAGCGGACAATACACTATTGGGATTAACACTGGTGTAAACAATACTACATTGACAATCATAGCTTTAATGCATCATGGCTGCTCAGCTACACCTTCAAGGATAACATTACACTTTACTGCTGACAACATGCTAACATTGCTATACTGCCATAAAGTCACCCTGTGCATCAGTACCATGTTAGCCTGTCCATGCATGAATGTTACAGATGACAGGAGGTGGCACAGGTTTCATCATATGCACAGGGTGTGTTGTTGGTTTGCCAGAGGCCTACATTGAGCCATACAATCGACATGTATGTGTGTGTGTGTGTGTGTGTGTGTGTGTGTGTGTGTGTGTGTGTGTGTGTGTGTGTGTGTGTGAGGGCCAAGAGTACTGGTATAGGCCAATGTTGATGTAATGTGTGTGGGTATGTGTTAGCCCTAGGTGTCTGGTTTATGTGTGTCTGCATGCACACAGTTCCACCATGTGGCTGTCATATACAGGGATTTGTGGGACAGCCTCAGACTGTACCTGCCAGGCTTTACAGATCACCATCTCTGGTCACAGATACGGTACCTGTGCCTGGCGGGGGTGCTACTGACAGTATCAGGTACTGAGCCAGACTGAGTACTATCCTCAGAGGTAGACATATGTACACTGGACCCAGGTCCCTGCTGGGACTGTCCAGAGCTACGTGCACATGGTCTTCTAGGATGGTCTATGGACAGCCCACCCCCAACATTGCTCGGGCTGGTTCTGGCACTACGGGAGTGGCTGTGACTTGAGGGATGTCCGCTGTGACTTCCAGCTGCTGATGTTGCTGGCATACGTCCACGCTGATGTCTCACCCATCCCACACTGTCCTGACATATGGGCATGACATTGTGGAGAACATCGAATGTCTCACCCCAACTTCTATCCATGACCTCAGTGTAATTACAGATGGCACCTGCTAGGTCACGGATACTGTCATTTAAAGCGGTGCTATGTGTCCTCTGTGTCCTTAGTCCCTGTCTAGTGTACCATTCCATATGTGCCTGTGCCTCCATGACAGCCTGGAAAATGCAGGAGGTTGTAAGACCTGTGGCACGCCTGCCAGGGGCATGATGACCAGCAGTGCTCTGACGAGCACCCCTGGACATCTGCCTATGTGGTACCATTCCAGACCTCTGGGTATGGCTGCTGTGTCCGGATGCATGTGCCATAGATACCACACTGTCCTGGCCATTGCCAACTGTAGACTGTCCCTCAGCTAAGGGCATTGATGATAAGGGATGTATTGGCAGTATGACTGTGTGCATGGAATGGGTGGACAGCTGTGTACTGTCGATTGGTGGCCCAACGACAGACCCTGGCAAACATGCCTGTGCCTCAACACACCTATCCTCATTATCACTATTTGAGCCAATGACATCAGGTTCCCTGCTGCAGTGAACCAGCCCAACCTCAGCACCTGTGAGAAGAAGACAGGAAACACACTTTACGACCTGTACATGATGTCAGAACACATGAACAAATGCACACATGCACACGTGCACATGTGCACACATGCACACATGCACACATGTACACATGAACACATGAACACATGAACACATGCATACATGCACACATGCGCACATGCACACAAATACACTCCTCACTAAAGCAGACACACACACACACACACACACACACACACACACACACACACACACACACACACACACACACACACACACACACACACACCACCAGCAATCCAGAACATACCCAATAGCAGTTGATGGTGGGGTACAGTATCACAAAACAAGCAGTCATATCACACGTGTCAGCATGCAGGATGTGTGTTGCTCAACAGCATGCAGTGCGAGTGTAGACAGTCCTTGTTAATAACAGTATACATGGCTTTGATGCATGTGTGTTGTTGTTCAGTGATTGTCCTCACCCTGGAATGCAATGTGTACATGGACACAACATTGCTATGCAAGTATTACAAGCTCTTCAATGTGCTGTGCACCATCACTCACAGGTATACATACCATGGCTGGATGTTTATCTGTGTGTCACATAGATATCCATTACTGATTAGAGTGTCTGTGTCTTTAGCAGATAATTGTGGACACCGGTTTAGCTCATGCATGCTATGTATACACACAGGATGAGTAGTGCGTGTATACCTGATGGAATACCATTGCTCAACATAGCCATTGTACAGTAGTTATGGTGAGTGTAGAACATATTGTGGACATACCAGTGCCAGCCCTGACATGGCATGCTGCAACACAACTGCAACATTAAACATCGCACATACCCAATGTGTGTCATTTGACCTATACACTCAATAGCATTACAAGACATATATGTGTCACTTTGTGCAAATGGTGATTGCTATGCATATTGTATATAGGTGCATATGTTTGCACACACACAACATTGAGGTGCATAGCAATGAATGCTATGTGTAGTACTGTGGTTACTGTAACTGGATGGTGTGTTGTATCATGAGCTATCATCATGCAGCATCATGTGGTCACTCAAGGCTACTTATGTGTGCCAGACCGGCACCTATCATGCTGTACCTGAACCGCAGTACCATGGCTACAATCACCATTTCACAGCCAGTTGTTACATGGGTTTGTAAGGTACCCAATAGGGAGCATTGCCTAACATGAATGTGTTGTGTGTTGGAGAGTGTTGCACTGCCCCATGATAGGCCTCTACCCCTCAGATATATTATATGTGCTGTGTGGATGACATTTGGGATACTGGAGTGTGACCTTACAGCGTGTGTCTGAATACACCATGTGTAGCATATTAACATGTACTGCGTATGACGGAGTTGTGTATGTCGTGTGCATGTGTATCAACTGCCTATCCATTGTCCACTATAGTGTAGCCACAATTGTTTGAGATGCTCTGTGTATTGCATGTGTTTGAGGCAGCAACATATGTTACTGAGATGTGCATAGTCTCACAGCAAACATGCACAGCATGCATTATGCGTAGGTGTGTTACATGTGTACATGGCCTACACCTCACCTATGACACACATATTTTATTAGCAATATTAAATGTAGAACACACTCACCAGCATGGGTCTGCTGCCTTGCTGTCACACCAGAGGGACCTACAAGGATATGAAACAGTTTGTCAGTGGCAACAACTGTGGCATTGCTACTGTGGGTTTCCAATCTTACAGTAGCACAATGGTTGACAGTCACAGGCCTACACATCATGTTCCAAATTATCAGTATTGAACAACACCAGGCTCCACATCTTCTAACTACACAGTACACATCTCACATATGCATGATCTAACAATAGAGGTAACAGTAGTCTACAAATATGCCATCTTTCCTGCACGCTCCATGTGAACTTGCTGGGGAGCTCCGGCCTCCATGATGATGCATGTGTGGTGTTGTTGTTGTTGGCTGGGAGCCCCCAGGCTCAGGAGCAGCTCCTCCACTTTGGTGAGGGGGGATGGGTAGCAACCCCACCACCTGTGGCAAGCTGTTGCCTACGGGCATCAGACGCACACTGCCGGACATGTCTAAGTAAATCACTGCAGTGATGTCGTACCTGCTCATAAGTCCGGTTATGCATGCCTATGTCATTTATCCTATGGACAACATCTTGCCACAGTGCAGTCCACTCATGCTGGTCCTGATTGGTTCTTGAAAATAGCAGGGTGTACTGTTGGATGAGGCAGTTGGTTAATATCTCATCCTCTGCATGGCTATAGGCAGGATTGTGATGGTGGGACATGTCCCTGGAAGACAATAAAACAATATGTGTGAGCAAGTCATGTGGCACACTTAACATTCTACAGTACAGATATCACTGAACTGCCATAAATAGCAAACTATTGTCTGTCAGAGGATACAGACTTTCAATACCACATATCAGTGCTCAACCCACAACTGCCTGACAGTGCCTGACACGCTCTATATATTAAAACATTTTCTGCACAGCAACAAAGAGAAACCACTATGTAAGACTATGCAATAGTACATAGCACACTGTATGTAACACAATGCACCACCTAGCCACAGGAGGTATATATCCAGCTAATGTATAATGAAATATGTAATCCATTGCAATGATTGTAAAGTCCAGTTACTGTATTACCAGTATACCACACTAGTTGTTGATGGAAAACCCCTGCCTACAATATGTGCACATTCGTGAATATAGGAGGCATACTGCTGTACTAGACTATACATGTTGCTAGATGCCCACTTATATCCTGTAACACATATATGACTGAGGGCATGTTACAGGCATACCCGCACACACATCAGACATACATACAGGACACAGAGGTATGGCAACCCAGATGAGCTTTACGTGTGTACCATACAGTACTGTGTGTCAGTACTTACAAACCCTTATGCGTGAGGTATGTAATCTGTGAGGACTACAGGGAACACACAAAGCAGTGTTTCCAAGCAATGTGAACATACACCATACTGTGCTGTTTAGGCCTACAGCTTCAGGTAATACTACAGTTCATACAGGGGTTTGATTCACCAGCAGTACCAATCAATGAGCATACATGTACTGCTTTATCCTCCAATGGCACACCCCAGTTAACACAAAGGGACTACGTCAGACCATATGCCATACTGCTTTTTCTGGCTATCAATAGCATACACATCTTTTGCTGGGATCAGAGCTAGGACACATAATACCATGACAGAAACAGTTTCCCACTAAGCTATCCCACATATACACAACTGTGACACATTCATCAACACATTCACCATCACACTCAGTCAACCTCACATAGCAATTATTGCAACAAGTACATGTGGGTGTATATTGGTTCATAGGTAGGTTATAGGCTATTGGCCCTAGGGCCTATAGAAGCCTAGCCAGATGGTACCCTGGCCTTTGACACCCAAGTAATTTAGTTTCATGTATCCCTGTCAAGCAGAGCCACAGAGGTGATTCCCGAGGTGTATTTCCTATCTCTCATCCAATCATCAAGACTATTCATGACGAGTGCTACTGAGGAGCTTTGTTTGCTATTGATAGGTAGTTTGTTCCAGAGTATGGGATGTCTCTGAGATAGGAATCTATCCCTCCAGCATGTTTTGTCTATTGAGGTGACAAGGTTTAGGTCCCTAGAGCATGTAGCTTGTAGGGATAGTGATCTGTTTATGTGGAGCATGTCCAACAGCTCTGGGTTTGACATAGCTTTGTATGTTAGGCAGAGGTCACCTCTGGGTTGCCGGTATGCGACACAGTCTAGCTGTGGTTTTGTGAGATGGTCTGCATAGGGCACCTGTTTGAGGACAGTATTACTCTTTGTGAGGTATGTCTGTGGCCTTTCCAGTTGCTGTAGATGTCTTGTGAGGTACATACCAGAAGGGGCATTGTACTCTATAATGGGTTTTGTGAGTGATGAGTAGAGGGGAACACTGACCTCTTTTTCCCTGGATGACACAGCTTTTGTGATGAGGTGTGCCATGTAGACAGATTACATGACTAGTGTGGCACTGTGATTATCAAGGGTGAGACTACTGTCCACCTGTGTCCCGTGGTCTCTTATCACACTTTCGGTGTTAAGTCGACTACCACCTATGTGGTAGTTCATGGGTACAGAGTTTTTATCAAAAGGGATGCCAATGAATTTCAGACATTGAGCTTGAGGCCATGGCTTTGTCACCAGGCATCTGTCGCAGTGAATATGACTCTGTCTCCCCCCCCCTCTCTCTCTCTCTCTCTATATATATATATATATATATATATATATATATATATATATTTATATACACACATACATATAAACATCCATTGGTGTACATATAGATATAGATATAGTCACGTATACAGTCCACCTTTCATGGTGGGAATATCAATTAAGCGAAATATGTGAGGTATACAGTTATGTAATGTTATTGCACAGTCTTGTGCGAAACACATTGAAGGTGTTCTCAGTCCATGTGGCTTTAGCAGGCCTCACTGGCTGCAACACTGCAAACCTAACAAATCACACCCACAGCGTTTAACCACCACATGTCATATACCAGCACTGTATGCTGTCTTGTTTGCCACACACTACTACCTACATACAAATATGCACATTACAACCTTCACCAACATATATATGACCTCCCTTCAGAAACAGTTGCAGTATGTTCCTTGCTCTATGCACATGTACAGATGCTAATACATCTGACACAGATATATCTCTCCGTATGTGTGTGCCATGCACACACAAGGTCCACACTGTTGTAAGTCCCTGGACCTCACGCCTGACCTGTTAGGCCTTGCTGCGACATGAACAGGTGTCACGTGTGAGCACACAGTAATATTAGAGGGTGTATACATAGCTGCAAATGCTAGATTAGCATACTAGCCTGGTACAGCATTTGGCAATGCTAAGCTACACGACTATCATGCATGTGCTACTCTGTCACATCCATGGTTATATAGCTGTATGCACCACTCCCCCAAATAGCCATTGTCTACACTACTGTACAGACCACAGATGACATGGTTCAGATGTTTGACATTTATGCGTGTTATGTCCCACTGCACACAGCTACACACTGATTTATCCATGGCAGTAGTTGTGCAGGGCATCTGTGCATAGATACGTACTGCTGCCACATATTGATGTTTCAAAGTATGTAGAGTAGTCTTCAAATACATCTACTACATGCCAGTAAATACATATCTGTTACATACTTTTCCTTTGTATGTGTTCGTATTTTCAGTTTGCTGTATCTTTGTCTTTATTTTAATTTTTTTTAAATTTATTATTTATTTATTTATTTTTCCACTGGTGTGAGTGGGGGGGGGTGCGTCTCTCTCTCTCTCTCTCTCTCTGTCTCTGTCTCTGTCACTCTCTCTCTCTCTCAGCATCTGCAATGGGATGATTACATGTGTGGCCAGCAAGTACAGCCTGCTTTTGTAGGTATCTGCACATGTGCATGTGATGGCCTCTGCACCAATTGGTGGCCACCATTTGGTAATTGCATGCAGCCTGCTGTGTGGTAATTGCAGTACTCACTGTCACAGCAACCCAATGCTATAAATTGCTATGTCAGGCAGGCATAGCCCTTTCAGCTTTCCAAAGTGGGGCCCATGCTTGTTTGCTGTGGACACCGTTGTGTAAGTCAGAAGGTTGGTATAGTTCTTATATCTGAAGCTAGGGGTGTAGTCAGTGTTTTAAATGTTGTATTCAGACCTGAATGTTGCCACTTCCACTACACAGTTGTCAGTGTAGAATTGTACTCACCCCTACAAATGCTAACACAAGATACATGGGTGTATGTAGTTTCTTTTCTACTTATACAATTAACTGCCATACAAAAGTAGTTATTGAGATGTATTCATTTGGCACATACACTGTTTGTGAACTGCTATACTGTGAATATTAATTTACTCACTTTTGAACAGTTTGTGCTTTTTTAGTGTTGACATTAGCACAGGTTGCTCAAGAAAACTGGACAAATTTCAGTACTGAGTATGCCTACCTACATCCTTGGTAGACCCTGAACACACAGGTTTATTGTACATTTGGGTAGGGGTGCAGAAGGACAGAGAGCATTATGTATTAATGTGTGAACTTTATCTTGCTTGTCTTAAAGGGTTGCCGTGTACCTGTTAGTTTGCCAAGGCAAGTAGTCTGTCTGCGTAGCTCCCAACTGTGGACCTATCCAGATGGTAGCCAGAGGTTAGCCTGTTATTCTTTGTCTGTGCACCACACCGGTCTTTTCAGCACTGGAACAATGGCATTGTTACAGTTGGTTGCTACCAGTACATGGCTACATCCCTTGGTATTTCAGTGTTGTACTCCTACATAAGGGTACGCTTCTGGAACTCCTTCCAAAGCTATTTGCACAGTGTGTAACAGCAGAATAGCTGATATGCCTGTGTGTTTCTGCCTCTGCCAGGCCTCTCAAACACACAGGTACATATTTGAACAGACTCATGGAAAAGTAGGTAGAAGTGAGGTACACCTTTACAATATTAGAGACATTAAGTTGAGACTTTGAGAGAACCAGAGCATATGGATTAATACACATTTCCTGAAGTACAAGCAGTGTCTAACTCTTACTTATTGTCATTATTCATTAAGTGTAATTCACCACCTTTCTGCCTAATGTCAGTAGCTTTCAGAGGGATTCAGAGGGACACAGCTAAAACCTGTCTCAAAATCAGGGACATGCCTGAAAATTAGTCACAGTTGGGAAGTATGGCCTCTGCCCTAATCAGATATGCTAGTGTTTGTCCTGCTATGATACTGTGTGGGGGTTGTAAAGTGCTGCTGTAACATTATTTCCTGCTAGAATGGCTGGTTCTCTTTTCATAGTCATGTAATGCAATTCCACAAGAACTGCTGGTAAAGATCCACAGAACAGGATTTGTGTTATGGCATTCCTATTTGTCCTTTACATTCACTCATTCTGATGCATGATATATTGATTTCAGCACCAATTTGTTGTATGTTTACCATGGCTCAGTGGTACTTCATGCAGTCTAGTGTTTACAAGGTCCGGGGTTCGAGACTAACAGAGGTATTTTATTTTGCTGCTGAGCAGAACAAGGGCCCTGACATACAGAGTGACTAAGGCACTTTTAAGCAGTTGTAAGCGGGTTTGCATGGGTTTGCGCAATGCTTAGCTAAGAACACACAAGTGCACACAGGCGCACACTCGCACAAACCCGCTAACTACTGCTTAAAAGTTCTTACTCCCACTAACCCCCGTGCTCATTTCTTTGAAAGAAAAGAAAATGGGGAGATAGGAAAGTGGTGAAAACGGGGTACAAAGAGGGAAAGACAGTAGGGAAAACAGCTCGGGATGTGCAGGACAGGTGTAGGGAAGGCCCATAGCTGCCCATTTCTTTAACAGCAACAGCTGTGCAAATGCAATAAATTTGGAGGGAAATATGAAACCTTCAACCCCTGTGAGAGGGATGAGGACAACAAAGTATGTTGTACTGCCAATTAAATATCAGTTTATGTGTCCAGTGGACATGTGTGCAAAATGGGCAGCTATGTATGGGGCGTAATTTTTTTTTTTGGGAGCAGAATGCCCTTTTTTTCAGGTGAGAGTGAAATGTGGGGTAGGGGAAGTAGGTATATTTGGGGAGGTAGGTTGGGGAGGTAAACAGACAAGACAGACAAGACACATACAGTGGTGGAATATGACACATGTGGTGGGTGAACACCATTGATGGGGAAGGATGTTTGGAAATCACAAGCCCATGAGCCCACAGATGGCAACAGTGGAACTGAGAGCCCCACCATGGGCAGTCACCACTGCACCTTCACAGCCCAGAGGGTGGCTGTGCTGGGGGCTGTGTAGGAGGGACAGGCTCACCCGTGAGTTGCTCCACTCATGCCTCAAGCTGGCGTAGGGGATCAGCGACAGAACGCTCAATCTCCCTACGCATCACAGCCTGGACCATTCGGAGGGTGATAGGTGGCTCTCCTCCACCCACGCTTGCACAGGGGGATGAGCCCCATCCCCTGCAGTGCTTCCACCCAAAGGTGGCACAGGGCCAAAGGAGGAGGAGGTCCCAGGCTAGGCACCGGACCTGCTGGTGCCAGGTGCCATCGCCAGCTGAGGTTGGACAGGTGGGTCCACTGGGACCGGACTTCCCATACGTTCTATGTTTAGGAGGATTTAATAAAAATATGGGTTAGTAACAGTCAACAGCATTCCCAATTAGTTATAACATCATGCAGAAGTGTTCCCATTAACCCAACACACCAGGGTTCCAACAGTTAAACAGCAAGCATGACACCTGCATATATGGGACAACAGTGGACATTACAACAGCATGCAGGTTTAATTGATGGCAACAGGCCACCAATATTATGGTATTTGAACAGGGCACATGCATCAAAATAAATGCAGATATTTATAAACCAATAGGACATATGTCCCAACAAATGTTTTGAGATTAGACATACCCATTGAGGTGTGAAATTGCATTTTTTATGCACATACAGTAGGGTGGAAATGATAGCTCCATTAACAACTTATATATCATTCTAGTTTACACTACATTCCTATTGACTGCAGTTATATGTCCCCTACATGTATTGTTACACTACACATTTGTCCTTAGATTGTGAAATGGGTTTTGCTAGATCTTTATATACATGGGCTGTATCTGACATACAAACTGTCCGGGATGCAGATGTTACTGCTACATATTTTGTGAGTTGCTCAGACACACTACTGCTGAGATGGTACACTGACAGCTCTATTTTCATATACTTATCTAGATATGTGTAGGTGAAATTATCAGTTATATGTTAACAGCTCCCTACATTTCTGCCAGCACAATGACATTTCTGGGGAACACAATACCAAGCTACTCATGTGCCAGATTGACCTGTACATGCTGGGCATGAACCAACAGTTGAGGACTGTGAATATGCTTAAAAGCTACTGGCACTCCCTTCATCCACTTTATATGGGCCTACCCAACTGTGTGTTAACAGCGCTTAATACAACAGTACTATTTCTATAATGCAAGAATACAACAACATATCAAAGAAAATGACACAGACACACTCCAGGAATTATACCTTTATTAAAGACTTAAAACACTTTTCTAGAGGCTCTCTCATTTATTTTATATGACAGTACATGCAGAATAATTATAAGAGAATTATTATACCTTTATTTATTGTGTTTAAACACATTTTTTCAGGCTCTCTCATTTATTTTACATAACAGTACATGCAGAATACTTACTAACCTGCCTGCTGGTGCAGCCTTAGCAGCCTATCTGCATAGGTTTGCTGATTCGCAGCATGGACACCTGCAGCTGTGAAGTAATTGAAGTGATATTGACACATACCTATCCATAGTATACACTAGAATAGCAATTCTTACATACTTAATTCCATGGCTACTTACTCAGTAGTGGGACATTTGGCATCCCACAGGCCTCCTGGATCCACTGGTCCAGTTGATCCACCTTGCGTCTTCTCAGGTCTGCATGGTGGTGTCTGACCTGCTCACCAGTCTGAGGGATGCCTGTGGCACTGGTGAGTTCATGAGCTAGACCGTCCCAGGCTTCCGCTTTGTACTGGGTGCCCTGGTACTGGCCCCGCAGGAGTCTATCCTCATGATGGTGGACAAGGAGCCAAACCATAACTTTTGACTCCTCAATGCCCCAACATTGCGCTAGAAAACGAGAGCCCTCTCCAGCACCGGCCATTGCTGCCTGCAGATGGGAGCTACATCCAGTTATGGATAGTATTCCTGCCCATGGAGCTTAAATATGCATCATTTCCCACACTTATTTGTGATTGGCCAGTTTTGAAAAAATGCAGCTAAAGGTACACCTGCTTAGCAATGGGTAAACTTACATTGATATGTATGTGTGTGTTGATAGTGCATACTTATGAAAAAATGTCATGGCTTAGTGGTTCAGTACTGTGATTATGGTGTACAGTATCCTGGGTTCGAGGCCTGTCATTGCATTTTATTTCACTATTGGCCAGACCGGCTAGGAGGTGTGGCTATGTTTTACCAACTTTGCTTGACTTTGCCTGACGTTGCTCTACTCTGCTCTAAGTTGCTCTACGTTGCCCGATGTTGCTCTATGTTGCTCTATGTTGCTGTACATTGCTCGATGTTGTGCTGGTTAGCGCAGTGCGCAGCTACGCGCACACATGTTATGTTTGCACTAGTTGGCATGATGCGCAGCTCCGCGCAAAGCTATTGCGCTAGTTAAAGCGCTGCTAAGCTATGAGCAATTATACTGAAATGTACTTAATACTGGTAAACTTTGCTTAGCAGTGGTTCACTTTGCTTAAGATACATTACTTCTGCATTCATCAGTATGCATAACAATTTCACTTTCTTCTATATATATATATATATATATATATATATATATATATATATATATAAAATTCATTCACTACTACATAGGCCATTTCAATGCTTTTTACTAGAATTTCATTGGTAAATGGAAGGAATTCTTTTCATATACGGATTTCCAATAGAAAATAAAAAGGGGAGTGGCGGGACTCGAACCAGGAATGCCTCCTCTTAGTGTGAAGATTCTACCACTATGCTATTGCTATTTTGCTTAATTTGTATATAAGTTTCTTATTATCCTCTTTGATGTCTTACTGCTAACTGTAGCTAAGCAATGGGCAAACACGCGCAAACACACGCAAATATGGGCAGCTATATCGGGAATGACAAAAAAAATAAAAGTTTTATATTTTATTATTGTACTGGGGTTTAGAATGTGGGGGAGTGTAGTGTTGGGTATGTACACATTTGAGCGGACTCACTCATGTCAGTTGACATTTCCCTATTGTGATACTTGCAGGGGCGTGGAGTTTTGGACTGCTTGGCAGTCCAACATGCCCCCTACACTCGTGCATGTTCCATGTTAGCCTTAGAGTTGAGGCAGCGCACCCTCATTAATATGCATGGCGCACTGATGTCTTATTCTTACACTGGCATTTCCGTGTAAGCCTCCTCTACTCTTACAAGGAGGATTCATGAATCCTGGGGAATGTCTAAAACTAGGAAGCTTTCTATATTGACTCCAGGGTGAAATAATTACTAGTCTTAAAATGTGAAAGAATGTAATTGTTTTATGACTTCCATTTGCCAAAGATCTGAGGTCTGTATTTTCACAGGTAAAAGCTAAATACTGCCAGGTTCCAGCAGTGGGGGTTTCACCTGGGATAGATTCGGATGACAAAAAATGATGTCATTCTGCAAAGCTCTCCCAGCATTAATGTTTGAGATATCAGTTTGAGAACTGTCTGGGAAAGACACAACATTCTGTATTTGTCTTTGACCTGACAACAGCTAGAAGATCCATTCACCACATTTGCTTTGCTCATATGTAAGTTAACTAAGGTATAATAATTCTCATAGATTCAGTCAGGAATGTAGTGAAGCATAGTTTGTTTTTCTTTATTTATCTGAGACTGTCCTGCAATGTAGTTTTAAATATTTCCTGTGGTTTTGAACTCTGATGTCACTGTGAGTATATACTGAGTATTTTCTTGTTCTTTTATTATTTATTATTAAATATATTTAAAGCTTTCATTGTGGCTGATCTTTGTGAGACATATTTTACTTTTGAGAGTACTTGCATATTTATTTGGTAACAATGTGTGGGCCACTCCTAATAACCTTGCTCTTTCTCAAACTACCATTTGTCTTAATATTAATATTGCACAGTAAGATTGGACACCCTTTGTTAAGGGCATTAAAGTAGCTGATAAGGAGTTGGCTGATGGCAGTGAAAACTGCCTTATAGTCTGGGCAAAATGGGGCATAGCTAGTAAACCTGTGCCAGCCTTTCCCAGCTGTGTGTGTAAATCAA
This sequence comes from Protopterus annectens, assembly GCF_019279795.1. NCBI lineage: Eukaryota > Metazoa > Chordata > Ceratodontiformes > Protopteridae > Protopterus > Protopterus annectens. The sequence continues at coordinate 1,120,141,176 of NC_056727.1, forward strand.
ACCTCAAAGAGTGTGTGTATCAGCTACTTGGGGAGGGACAAAAAGCCTTGGTTGGACAGAGGGTGCTGGAGGTCTTGACTTGGCCACTCAGCTAGCTGAAATCTCAACTCTATAGCTGTGCCAGTGGGGAGTTTTATTGGGGATCTGGAGAAAGAGGGAGAAACCAGCCTCAGATTGACTGTGGTCTATGTGTGCTCTTAAGGAAACTTGCACTTGATGCAGACAGCTGCATCTGGAATACTGTGTGTGTGCCTGTTATCATCCCAGTGTACATCTCCACTGCTGCCAGTGGTGAGGATTGAGGGTCCTTGATTACTGATTCAGTGGTGAATCATCACACCCACATCAACATATACAGCCACATCTCATGAAGCCTCTAATTGTAAGGCCATAAGGTAAGCCAAGACACAATCCAAAATTCTGGTCATTGGAGACTCCATTGTGAGACACACTGATGTCTCTCTCACCAGGTTGGGTAAGGAGAATGTCATGGTGAGTTTCTTATCAGGAGCCAGGATCCACCATATTACACACACGCAGGTTATTGGACAATGAGTACCAGTATGACTCAGTCTTAGTCCATGTGGGTGTAAATGACCTGAGACATACCTCTATATGCAGAGAGACATCATGGAGTTCTCAGAATGTGCATCCCGGTCTGTTATGAGCCTAGCTTTGAGCAGAATTCTACATTCTCCAAGGATGATGGCACAATGTGAACAGAAGATGACTGACTTTAATAATTGGTTTAGTTTCTGATGTCATTCTAAGAGGGTGCAATATTTGTCAGTATGGAAGGAGATGGTCTGTACCTCTACCTCCTAGGCTTTCAAATATTAGATAAACATTGTCTTCCCCAAAGAGTGCCTTTTTAGGCAAAACTGAAAATACTTCTGACACATCAAATCAAAAACACGAGACTCAACTCTCTACTAGCTCTCCTCACCCTAGAAAATACTGATATCTGTGCAGACTTGGTTTATAATCATGGAGAGCATCCCAGCAGTGCAAGGATATAATGCTTTCCACACACTTAGAACAGCTACTGCACAGGCAGGGATTAAAGGTGGAAGTGTCTCGATTTACATAAAAAATAATTATATTTCAAGGCTGGTCAATCAGAATGACGCACTCGAGCTTCTCTATGTTCAGAATCAGCATAGGCAAAATCTCATACCACTTCTTTGCAAGCTATAGTTCATGCTCTGTGATCCAGGAAACCTATAACACATATTTAAGCTTACTGGAAACCCTCACCATCTAACTCCATACCACATGACTTTAATTGCACCACTAATAACTGGGAATCATATACTACACCAAACATGCAGGCACAGAGATTCCTGGAATTTGTAAGCACAAACTTCTTGGACCAGATTGTCAATACACCACCCAGGGGAGCATACATACTGGATCTGGTCCTGACTATTATGGGAGAGCATTGTGCATCCCATAGTGTACTATCCTGTCTGGTAAGGTCAGATCACAAAATGGTCTCCTTTGAAGTGAAAATAAAACCCAAAACCCAAGATAACTATGGGATTTTCAGGACCTACTCCAAGGCTAACTTCTTACTATTAAGTGATAACCTGGCCAAATTTCAAGCCCTCCTAAACTCTGGGAACACCATTGCCTATGCAGATCTGTTCAAAGTAACTTTGAATAAGCATGTTAATAGCTACATAGAGGAAGCTATACCCACCAGGGATAATTACAAAACTAACTAAAAAAATAAGCCACCCTGGTGGAATCACATCAATATGCTGTATAACAGAAGGAAGCAAGGAAAAAATCATGGCAAAAATTAGAAGGTGTAGCACTCAGCAGGATATAAGTGCACTTGTCAAACTAAACAAACAACTCAGAAGAGAGATAAAGTCTGCCAAAGACAAATTTGAGGTACATTTGGCAACCCAGGCTAAGGACAACCACAAAGCGTTCATTATCTGTCTACAAACTCAAAAGCAATACACAATTGTATGCAGAAACCATTGTTAATGGAACCACTTATACTGAGCTAGAAGATATATCAAACCTACGGACAGACAAATTCAGCTTTAACTTTACTCCTCTCTTCCTCCAGCCTCCCCTCAGAAAATACCATGAAATATAACTGCCCAACTATCACTAGGGAACAGGTCCTCAATGCTCTCTCTTAGGCCAAGAACACTGCATCAATGGGCCCCAACAATATACCAGGCTGTCATCTAAAGAGCATGGAACATAACCTATCAGACCTTCTGAAATCACTATTTAACCATGGGTTCCAAACAGACTTCATGCCTCACAAATGGAGAACAGCAACCACCATCTTTCTGCACAAAGACGGGCCATCTACAGACCATGTAAACTACAGATCCATAAATCTCACTAGTCTCATATGCAGAGCCGTGGAAAGAATTATCATGGAAATTATACATAATGATATAGGAAAGCTTCTGACACTGGACCCAACCCAGTTTGGTTATGTCAAGGGCAGGTCATGCCTACTTAGCTTGATGGACTTCTTTGAGAAGGTCACCAAGGCAAAGGACAAGGGCAAAATGTTTCATACTTCCTACCTTGACCTGGCCAAGGCACTTGACACAATACTCCACTTAGACATTGTTGACAAACTCAAGGGGGTTACCTATGAACCCTTATGTCCCTGGTGTATAGTCAGCTGGCTCACATACAGGACTCAGAAAGTTGGAGCTGGGTCTTCACCTCTACAAGGAGGCCAGTCACCAGTTGGATCTCTCAGGGATCAGTCCTGGGACCTCTCCTTTTTGGTATCTATTTCTTTGAAGTCAAGGCCAACTTCAAGGACTTCTGGATGACCAAATTTGCAGATGATTGCAAATTAGGAGCAGTCATAGAATATCCTGCCAACACTAATGTTCTGCATGAAGGACTGACAGAAACAAATAACTGGTGTCAGGGCCATGGACTAAAATTAAATGTTAAGAAATGCATAATAATATCCTTTGGGAAGTCCTCCATACCTGGTAAGTATCATATTGATAACACTCCCCTCAGAGTCGACCCAGTAGTCAGAGAATTTGGAACACATGTAGACAGTAACCTAGCCTTTGACCATCACGTCTATGATATTGGGGAAATCATTATATATTTTGCAGCTTATAAACAAAGGTATGGCATCTAGTTCCAAGGAGGTCATTGTTCCACAGTTTTTAGCATTCATCAGATGTATCATTGAGTACAATGCCCCCTTTGTTATCCAGCTAACCAGGCACATCCAACAACTGGAACATCCACAGAGTTTCCTCACTAAAGAAAAATACATGATGTAAGTAACATGTCACAGAGTTTCCTCACTAAAAAATACATGATGTAAGTAACATGTCCTGTGCAGATTTCTTCATAGCCCTATCTCTGTATCCTGCCTCTTACAGGGTACTGAGGGGAAGTCTCTACATGGTGTACAAGGTATTATTGGATCCCACACTGATGGACCTCCTGAATATCCACAAAGCAAATAGCACCAGAATTACATGTTCTAAAGGCTTAAACTTTGCCTGTGCTATAAAAAGGACCTGCTGGAGAGACAGGTATGTATCCCAGAGACTACCCCATCTCTGGAACAGACTATCCATTCATGTGAAGCAGAGTTTCTCCATAACCCAAATGTGGTCTAACTTGGACAATTGAATAGAGAACAGGAAATTTATCCCTGGCTTGGCACCTATGTCTCTAATGGACGAAGGCAGCCTATAAATGGTTAATTTCCTAGGTCCTTGATTCTAAATGTTTCATCTTCTATGCCCCTGTTTACACTTATCAAGAGTACCAGAATTTGTCAGAGATTTGGGATGCATGTCTAAGGTTAAAAAGGTCCCAGTGGTTGTTAAGCTAGTGCAAACTTATGCACTTATGATACTATGGCTGTTTTTGCTGCTGAACAGCCTTTCTGCAAACATGCTTGGGCTTATATGGTCAGTTATGTTAACACAGTGGATGGTCATGACAGCAAGTACAGCATGGTCCATCACTGGGTTTCTGTGGTCCCACCCACTGAGCAAAGGCCATGACATGGAAACTGAGAACAACTGGTGGTGGTGGGCCATCAACTGAGCCACCTCTTACAGAGAGGGAGGAGTTGCTGGTCACTCTGAAAGGCAGTACCTTCTTCACTGAGTTCCACAGTGTGGTGTTGGATATTGGGGTCAATCTGAATAGACCAAAAAGATTTTCAGCTACAGATGCCATAGGTATGTAATCCTACTTCTTATTATCTATAGCTGCAAATCCTCCTTAACATATAGTCAGCTTAACGTTCATTAAATCTGACTGAATGATGGTATACAGGTAGATCAGGGATCCAAGATCCACATCCATCTGCATGAGATATGGCCATGGATATTAATTGTTATCATAGTTTTATAGCTGTAAAGCTATCAGTTGCATTTTTAGTTGTGATGCTTGGTCCTGCTTATACTGTGTATATTTTTTGTTTTCGTGAATTCATAGATGAATCTTTACCTGGCATCACCACTGTGGAACTGATCCCATCTAATGTTAAAGGATCTGTTGCCTCTGATAATGATGATGGGGATGAGCTGGCTTTGTTGAGGGTGTTCATTATGTGACAGACATAGGAAGCTCAAGAAATTTGGACAAAGCCAAAAAGAATGGGAAGAACAAAGGCCCAAAATCTGGGACAGATTTTAAATACTACTCTTACAATTTTAGAAAGATGATAGAATAATATGATTTGCATTAGCATGCATTTTATGAAGGTTATGAAGACTGAAACTCAAATGTATAGGATTATATAGAGACTTCAATCCTCAATTAGTTGGCAGAAAACCACAACTTTATGAGGAGCAGTCCAGAATATGAGGCATAATGGATTCAGTCTTTATGTCTGCAGAGACCCAGGAATCACAACCATCTGAGAGTGGACAGGTTAACGTGGACACTCTAGATCAAGGAATTGCAGTGGTTTCCACATAAGAGATGTCTGTATCTCCCTCTAGCACTCATGGGTAGGGAGTCTATACAGAGGCTTGGTAGTGGTGGTTGGTGAAGGTATGGTTATAGCCCTGTTTCTGAGGTCAATGTGTCAGAAGCTGCCACACAACTTATATGCAGGGCTGTCATGGAGACACAAGCTATTAAACCAAAGCCATAGCATAGATCGTGAGTGTGAGTCAGGCTGTGCATGCTTCCCTATGGGAGTGCATGACCCATATGTCTGATTCATTGGATAGACTAAATCACACATTGGACCATGCATTGTCTTCTTGCTAGCAGTTTCACAACACCATGGATTTTGGGGTTGTCTATGCCCAGGAAAGGCTATCCCTGTGGTTGTAGTCATCGTCATGCCGGCACAGCTGACAGTGTATGTCTGACTAAGTCACACAATACACCAACATATAGCCAAGGTCATGGTATAGCCAATTCAACTTCTGGAAGTAACAGCTGTCATAGTCAGGGATGTGCATGGGAAGATGAGCCCTCTGGCATGCATGTATTGGATCTATCTAGTAGGCTGAGGTGCAGTGCTGAGGCTGTGTCACTGCACACACACACACACACACACACACACACACACACACACACACACACACACACACACACACACACACACACACACACACACACACACACACACACACACTCACCTCCACAGCCCCAGCACATCACATCTATCCACTGACCCTGACCATCAAAACATTAACCACCCACCCAGAGCAGATTCTCACACTACCCATACATGCACTTTTTATTAATTACACCTCAGCACTCACACTTGCTCACTTCTCAGTGAAAGACATGCACACGTTACCTTGTCTACAGGTGTAAGTGATGATAATTGTGCACTTCCCTTTGTACATTGCTACTTGGACTGCCTATGTCTGATGCAAAGGGTGGCCAGCCTATGTATGGGTAAGCACAGCCTGGTACTTTTATAGACATCATCCTTACTGTATGTATCTGTTTAGATCTTTTATAGCTATGTTGTAAAACTATGTGTAATGCGCTGCCTCTTTACTAGTGCCATGGCATATTATGCTCTCCTCCATCTGGCATGGCCACCTCTTATTGCTGAATCCTCCAGTGAGATGTCATCTGTTTCAGCTGCTGCTGCTGCTGTCTGTGGTGCTGGGAACTGTGCTCCATCTAAGAGGCCACCATGCTGTAACTGATTCTGAACTATCATATTGTATAAGAGCACACGTGGTCAATACTTTTGCACACGTGGTGGGGTCATATTGCAGGGCGCCACCAGGTGTATCCAGGCAACAAAAGAGTGACTTCAGCCACCCAAAGACACACTCTATAATATTTCTGGTAAAAATAGTGAAATATTGCAAGACTGTACCCCGGATGATGTGATTGTGTGGATTTCCAATGGAAATCATAAGACAGTCTTCCAGACTTGTCTAGTATCACCCACAAGATGATCCTGTGGGAAATATCCACTTACAAACCTTTGATAAAATTCACTTGTGTGTCATATGTGGGAGACAGTTGACCACACACACACACACACACACACACACACACACACACACACACACACACACACACACACACACACACGCACACACACACACATTGTGGATGATACCCTGTGCATTACAGACCACCTGATAGTTTATGAAGTAATATTTTTTATGTTACATGCATCTCTTCCCCAAACCTATAGATCCTGCCTTTCTTTCAATATGAGTGTAGTCGGTGGCCTCCTATATCATTAATATCATACACGGTATTTGCTGTCTCCTCTGGGGTATGTGGAACCCACATATGCTTCCCCACATGCTACAGCATGGCATCAAGAAAATGATGGAGTATTCTTGAGGCAGATGTCCCTTCAGTTAATATACGTAAAGCCACATGTGCCTTTGTATCCACTGGGACAGATATTTCACATCTCCCATAGGGCTACAGATGTTGCTGGTATATATCCAGGATTTCCTACATGGTGTCCCTTTCCACACAATACTGTGGAGGACATAAAACGTTGAGTGGTCAGATGACCTTGGACTTTTAGGGGCAATGTTGCACACTATCGGGCAAAGGGACTACAATGAGAGCCTCTTGCAGAGTAGCTACGGCAAACCCAAGCATATTTGTGTGATGTAGTCTCCCTGAACATAGATATGTGGCTGTAGAAGTTTTACTGTGTCAGCATGTAAGCATACTGGTTTGGTATAGTCAAATCAGCAGGTATTATGTGCACATAGTGCAATGAATACATAGTAGCATGTCTTCAGTTCTGAAAAGTGTTCATGGTACAAAGCAGCACACATAAGCGGTCATGGTGACAAGGTATATAATTTAATAGCATAGCAGTGTACGCACGTTAAGTAAGCCTGCTGTTTTTCTGCATTGTCCAGGATAAGCATGTTACTAGCCCTTTTCAGTCTGTTGCTAATACTATGCCAGTAATGTTGCACATCTTCACTAACCATGGCAGATTTATTGCCTTACAATGTGTCTCCTGCACCATAAGGTTCTGCTCTAATTGATGGCTTTTTTTGGTGTTTTTGTTTTGGCATGACAGGATCAGTATTAGATTACCACTGCTGGTTGTTTAATTTGATCGAGTCATTGCTGAACTTTCATTTGCATGACAGGGTTATTAAATGGATCATTAATAAACAAGTGTTCTGTTGTTGTTTATGCAAAAACAGGTACTGACAGACTCTCAATAAAGATGGTTTAACAAAACAGCATCTCTGCCAAACTCTTGTGTTGGTGGTTTGTCATTACAAAGTCATTGGTATAATCTTATTTCTAGTGGTTTAGAACAATGGGGTCATTGATAGTCCCACTTATGGCTAGCTTAGAGTGACCATGCCATGGATATATTCAGTAGGTGTCTTAGACTGAGACAAGAGGCTGTAGTCAATAGTTACTTAGTTGAGCTAGAAATCAAGGTAAAATGCGGAAGTGTGTGTGTGTGTGTGTGTGTGTGTATGCACATGTGTTTGTACTTTTGTTTATGTGTGCACGCACGCTTGTGCGCGCCCGCGTGTGTGTGCATGTTTGTGTATCTGTGTGTGTTTGTGTGTGTGTGCACATTTGTAAATGTTTAGTAAAGTATAGCTGTAATAGGCAGGAGACAGACAAAGAAAGAAAACTGAGGAAAGTGTAGTAGGGTGTAAGAGGAAGCCTAATCAGTCAATGTAAGAAAATGTAGCAATATTTCATTCCAACTAATATGTATGGGAATAATTTATACTGAGGTGGAAGTGCTCTATAACAGAAAAAAGTCACCAAATTACTGGAGCTATATATAGTATGTACTCTACATAATGTACACAAAATGAACCTGGTAATTCTGAAAGCCTCTCCTTAAACAGCAGACATCTCTAAGTCACCTGACTAAACCATTACTGTGTTGCCAGCAAAGTAAGTATTTATTATCAAATTACAAAATGGAACAGAAATTGCTTGTGGACAATGTTGTTCCACAATCAGTAATCAAAGCCAAATTATCTGGACAAGGAGAAGATGAAAATGGATTCTAATCTTCAAAGAGAATGAAAGTAAGATATTTCTATATTTTAAATATGTACACAACTTACTTTATTACCTGATTATTAGAAGCTGCTGTGCAGAAATGACCCAGAACAGCTCTGCCTTTATAAACAGAAAATTATTTGCTTAAATGGGGGAGGGTATGAGTTATTAACAGTCTGAGTACACTGAAAGCATCATTTTCTGTATGTACATATTATACTCTGCACACCGTCTATTTGTTAACAGAATTCTGTGTGTCTCTGTTAGGCTATGCAGACTGTTCTTTACAGGTGCAGTCATGAGTGAATTCTCATATTTTGTCATAGGGCAGGTCAAGGTTGGCATATTTGTAGTCCTTAAATTCTGTTGGCAAACCAGGACCAAGGGTCCGACCCTGGCTATCCATGTCCTGCCTAGTGAGTAAATTGGAGATGCTATTTAAAGAACAACTTATTTTTCCATCCCCTTGAACATAAACAAACTTGCTTAATATTTGTACCAGCATTTCTGAATTCCTGCAACTTTTCTCACACTATGTTTGTTCCAATTATCTACTACATTTTCTATAGAAAAAAAAATAATTTCTTATAACTGTTCTTATCAATTCACATTGGATGTTCATATTGTGTGCACTTATGTTCATACGTGCTGTTTGAAAGATGATACCATCTGGAATTTGTGGATTATACTGAAGTGTTTTAACATTTTCTATTAGCCACATGCTCCCTTGCTTCATTACGGTTTTCAGTCCTCCCCTCCTTCTTGCTTATTCCTGTGCAGTCAGACCATTTGTTTTTTTTGTTTGATTTTGAACTGCCTCTGTACCATCTTTCTGTCTGGAATAGGGAGTGTTCAACAAGTCTCTTTTGCAAAAAAAAAAAAAAAAAAAGTGATATTTGTGCTTTGTTTGCTTGTTTTAAATGTATCAGTACTTCTCTGTTGTCAGTGTGCTGCTAACAGTGGGTTATCCCACTGTTGTGCAGTTTTATCATTTGTATATCTATAATGTTTTGCACTGTTACCCTGTGATCTTCCAGATGTATACTCCTTTTCCTCAGTTTGAGTTTCTCCAGATATATTATTTTTCATGTTGGTATTCATTCAAAGTAAACCCTTCAAGTCTTGTTTTATATATATATATATATATATATATATATATATATATATATATATATATATATATATATATATATATATATATATATATATATATATATATATATATATATGTGCGCACACACACATACACAGACAGATATACAGGAATATCAGTATATTATATATATTTACAATACATAAGCTTCATGCTCACACACACACACACACACACACACACACACACACACACACACACACACACACACACACACACACACACACACACGCACGCGCACACACACACACACACACACACACACACACACACACACACACACACACACACACACACACACACACACACACATATATATCATGCGTTTTGAGTCAGTGTATATGTATGTACAGGCACACACATACTCAGGCACATATACGCACATATATACGCTGTCTTTCTTCATCAACCGACTGAGGGGGAACAGATGTTAGTCACACTGGATATTGAGTCGCTCTACATCAATATCCCTCACACTGAGGGTATACAACATATAAGGGCCTTTCTGGATAAATATTTGGCCTTTTCAAATGTTAAAATAGACACCATTTGTGCCCTGATTTTAACAATACTACAAGGGAATTTCCTCCATTTAATGGAACAATTTACCAGCTAGTTAAGGCAGTGGAGATGGGATATAAATGGCCACGGTATATGTGAATCTGGTTTTGAGTGCTTGGGAAATGGGCTCTCATGTTTTTGTTTTTCTACCTGGTTTTCAGCATACAGGATTGTATAAGTGTTATATTGATGATATTTTTTTTGAGTGGCGAAGTACTAAATGGGACTTGGATGCTTTTATTGTATCCCTCTCTGTTAGTATTCTTTTTCTAAAATTTAAGCTTTCAGGTTATGGCACCACTGTGCAATGTTTGGATACTGAAATCACAATGAACACTTCTAACATTTTCAGAAAAGAAATGGACTTTACTAGTCAACATTCATTTTTTTATGAACAAGAATATTGCTAGGGGTCAGTTCATAAGACTGTCACAGATTATTAGTGATGAATACACTTTTGTTAGGGAATGCCACTTTTTCAGCACCTTGTTTGTTAACAGAAACTACCCTACACACTTAATAGAATGGATTTTCAATGAAGTTAGTCAATCCAGGCGAACTAATTTCCATACAATTCTGAATCACAGATTCCAGTCAGACTCCAATTAACAAGAACAGTCAAACCAAACCCCCCCAACAACTAGTCATGCTGCCAGTATTGACCAGACCCTCACAATAACCAATCACAATGCCAGCTGGTACCAGACCCATACTACATCCAATGACAATGATGTTGTGGACCGAACCCTCAGTTTTCCGTTACCGATTTCTTTGGACATGGCACCTATTAGAAACATTATTTTTTGCAACTGGGATATTATTAACAGCAGCAAGGAAGTAGCTGCGGGTGTGGGTAAAGCTCCTATTTTTTTCACATAAAAAGCTAACCCCAGGATTCAATAAACTCAGTGTATGAATAGTGTTATTCCTACATGAAGAAAATGGTGTCCATGTCTGCATAGCAGTAACAGCAGCATGCCATTCATATTAATGTAGGTATGCTACTGTTACAGGCTATGCAGGCACCAACACTTTCAGAGTGCAGGGGGCATGTGTTAGTAGTGCTGTCAGATCTAACATGACCCCTGGACTCTGAAAGTGTCATACGGCACTTCCTACCTGCTTTCAGTGTCCGTAGACACTGAAAGCAGGCTTTTAAATGGGAATCAACGCAGGGGTTGTGTGACAGGCATTGTCACACACCCCCTGCATTGTTAAAGTGCTGTACGGCACTTTCTACCTACTTTCGGTGTCCACAGACACTGAAAGCAGGCTTTTAAATGGGAGTCAATGCAGGGGGTGTGTGACAGGCATTGTCACACACCCCCCTGCATTGTTAAATGCTGTATAGCACTTTACATACCACACCTCTCAAATGTATAGATCTTCACAGAATGTCCAGAGTTTTGCCTGATATTTTTGGCCCAGTTTCCATAAAATTGTGGTCATCTAGCAAATTAGTGGAAAATCATTAAAGACTGAAGTTAGAAATAATGACAGACATTTGGGTTTCAGATTTCATACCCTTCAGAAAATTCATACTAATGCACAGCCTGCTATTCCATCAACCTTCTAAGTTTGTAAGACCAACATTTAAAAAATGTCCCTATTTTTGGGCCTTTGTCTCAGTTTTATATATGGCTTTATCCAGATTTCTTGCTCTATGAGGTTGAGAGGTATGCATAATACACCTCTCCACCTCATAGTGCAAGAAATGTGGACACATCCATACCATACCTGTCAACCTCTAACAGCAAGAAATCCAGACAAAGCCATAAATTAAAGTGGAACAAAGGCCCCAAAATAGGGACACTTTTAAAATATTGCACTGACAAACTTAGAAAGTTGATAGAATAACGGGTTTTGTGTTAACATGACTGTCTGAAAGGTATGAAGTCTGAAATTCAAATGTATGCTATTATTTAGTGACTACAATCATCACATCATCCCATTCACCTCAACCTCTTAGGGGGGAATTTAAAAATATTGCTCATACAGAATTAGAAAAGTAATAGAATGACAGGTTGTGCATTAACCAATGTTAAATATTAATATATATTGTAGCTATATCTAATTAAAGTGGTTATATACATTTTTTCATATATAAGTGAAGTTTAAGTATATATCTTGCAGTATATAGTGCAATAAATAAGGAGTACATTGTTTAATGCCAGTAGGTATAGTTTGTTCTGTGTGTACTGAATAAATAAAAGTTGTCAGACTAATATTGATCTACAGGATATGCAGTAATAAAGCACTGCATCATGTTAATAAAATAAACATATCAAATGCAAACTGTTGTCTTTACTCTGCTATGTTGTTGTGGAAATAGAATGTATACAGGCTATTCACTGCAAATATGGCTTTGATAGAATGTAGTATCAATACTGAGGTTGCTCTGAGAACAAGATGTTATGCAAAACTGTAGATTGTGGAGCTGTAAAACAAGATGTAAATGAAATATGAAATATGTTATGCACTAAGATCTGAACCCTGAATAGTAATGTGTAATGTATCATAATGTGTCCCTTGCAGCATTGCCTTGTGTTAACCTTTGCTTTCCAGATGGTAGTATATCAAAGAATCAACATACAGTACACTATCTGTCATGCATGAATGTCAGGATTACAAGGACAGACTGTCTAACCAACAGAGTATTAGGCAAAAATCAGTCAATCAAGAGACAGCAGTTCCCCAGTAGCTCAGTGTGATGAGAAATAGCTTTGTTCTTCAATTTTGCACAGCCAGAGAAGGTTCGAATATAGGGAAAGGTACTGAGATGTGTGTATAGATACACTCAAAAAATCATGACTATTTGTAGAAACAGTCAGGTAGTGTTAACAGATATTTTCTCCACAGGTCTTACAGGTAAAGAAATGTTTGTAGTAGCTGTATGAAGGGTATACTAATACATCACATACAACTGTTCCACTGTCCAACCCCATGCCTGCAAATGACAGCAGGATAGGTACATCCATCATGCACTCATCCCGATACATGTTTCAAGTGTCACACTGTCACATCTACTGGTCACTGCTGCCAATAACCTTGGACACAGATAGAAATCCAGGTGAAGTATGACAATAGCACACTCATACAACATCAGTGCAAGGTACCTCTTCTTTGTCATATATGTAACCCTGACATGTACGAGTCCCCTGTAGTCATGTACCCAGAGTTGTGACAGTTTGCCCAATACCATTCCAGGTTGACAGTTTAACGGGTACATATGTGCTATAGAAGATATGGGCCATAGGCATACCTCTCAATTGTACAGATTTTCACAGAATGTCCAGATTTTCACCTCAAATTGATAGTGTGTTCATCCTAAAATCTGTACCTCTCTGGCAAATAGCTGAGGATTGACGTTATGAAATAATGACAAATATTTGACTTTAAGGCTCCACATTCTTCAGAAAATTAATGTTAATGCAAGACCTATTATTCTATCAACTTTTGAAGTTTGTAAGAGCAATATTTACATTCTGTCCCTATATGTCCCCCCATCATTTTAGGCATTGTCCAGATGTTTTGCTGTAAGAGGTTGAGAGGTATGTCCATAGGTAGTTGTAAGGTGAGGGCAGACCTGTAGAGTATTGAGCAGTACTGTTGTGAAAAATAGAAGCCTATACAGAAGTTAATGGACTTTTTTCTCTCCCCCCACCCTGTATCTGCATCAGTAATTATTATTCATATACTACGGGTATGTTGTTCTCTAAAACTGTTGTTGGGACATGTGTTTTATTATTGTTCATATATTTAATTGGTTGCATGCTAACATTCCTTGTTCAAATATCATTGTTTGTGGCCTGTTGCCATCAATGTACTGGGCATGCTGTTACTATGCTTACTGATGTCCCATTTATGTATGTGTTCTGCTTGCTATGCAACTGTTTCATAACTACAGGTTTGGTTGACTTGGAACACTCATGCATGCTGTTATAACTAATTCTGAAATGCTTTGTTCATGACTAACCAATACATTTTTAAAAACCTCAACACCATAGCACTTTTGGGAAGGCAGATCCCAGTGGCTCCGCCTGTTCCACCTCAGCCAACCATGGCACTGGGTCCCAGCATGTCTGGGACCCAACCTGGAACATCCTCCTCTGCTGGTCCTGCACCACCTTTGGGTGGAACCACCTCAGGGCACGGGGCCCTTCCCCAAATGCGTGGGTGTGGAGAGGTGCCCCTCACCTGCCAGATGTTCTGAGGTCTGGTACGCAGTGCCATCCACTCAGAGGGTTCCTATCAGAAGACCGAAGATGCATTTTGTCAAATGCGTCTTGGTCGAACTTCAAATGTCGAAAACGCAAAATGACGAAGCGGCATATAAGTGAATTCTTTCCCTGGGAAAGAAGTTGCTTGGCCGATTCCATCACTTTGCCATTTTCGGCACTGTAGTGTGATCTCAAAGTTGGTATATTTAAGTAGGGGGTGTGGGGATGAAGCCCCTGGCTTTATATAATGTTTGAATTTTTTTTTTTTTTTTTTGGGAACAGCGATTTTTTTCCCTGGGGAAAAAAAATCACTGTTCTGGTAGGTCGATGTGTTGTGAATTTGAACTTTTGAGTTCGATATAACAACATTCGATCGTTTGTTGTTATAATATAGACCCCGCTCAGAGTTGGATGGAGGGCTGAGCTGGATTGAAGGCCACCTGGTGCAGCTCGAGGGGCAGCCTGCCCCTGCTGTTCAGCCCACAGCCGCCTTCGGGGCTGTGAAGGTGCAGTAGTGGCTGCCTGTGGGTGGGGATCTCAGTCCCACTGTATCCATTTGGGGGCTCATGGGCCTCAGATTCGCAACCACCCTCTCTGTCCAAGGTGTTTACCCCCTCATATGTCTTATACCACCCCTGTCTGCTGTCTTGTGTGTCTTGTCTGTCTGTGAATGCAACCTATCCTACACATCCTACTCCCCAAACATACCTAGAGCTCTCTCCCAACATCCCACTCTCACCTTAAAAAAAAGGCCATCTGTCTCGCAAAAAAAAATTATTACTCATACATAGCTCTACATTTAGCCCCCATATCCAGTGAAGTATATCAGTGTAAACTCAAATTACTGTACAAATGTATGTTGCCAACACCCCTCCTTGTGGGGTGTGAGGCTATAAATTCCATATTTTCCACATCAATCACAGCTGTTGCTGCAGAAGAAATGTAGAGCTATGGTCCTTTCCTACACCCATCCAGCACATCCTTAGCTGCGTTTACCCTTGTTTTACCCCCTGCTTGCCCCATTTCACCACTGTCCTATCACACTTTTTTTTTTTTTTTAATTAGTGTGGGTGTAGGTGGGAATAAGCAGCTCTAAGCAAAGCCAAGCAGGACTAAGCTCTTTTTGGCATCACTTAGCATCACGCAAAACTGTGCAAACCTGCTTAAAGCCACTGAAAAATGCTTTAATCACTCTGTCTCATTCAGCCACTGTTCTGCTTAGCAAGAAAATAATTAGCCCTGCCAAGTTTCAAACCCAGGAACCTGTAGTCACAGACACTACCACTGCACCACATGAGCTTTGAGAATTTTTAGTGCTTCAATAAATATATCATGCATTATGGTCAACTAACATTAGGGAACTAACTCTGTAGAAATAGTAATGCTGTTGCATGTATACATACTTCAGGGAAGAAACTCTGTAGAATTAGTTATGCTTTTGTGTGTGTGTGTATATATATATATATATATATATATATATATATATATATATATATATATATATATAATTATAACATGATGTGCAGTCATAACACATCACCCTTTAGTGCAAGAGATTGCAAAACAATGCTTGTCATTATTTAGTGATGTCAGTCCTAACATCATCCCACTGATTTGTCAGAAATAAAAAAAACGTATGGGGGACAGACCAAAACATATGTACATGTTTTGCTAAGCTGATGCATTTGTAAATATATCAGGCACTACAGGGATATACCTTTAGGGTGAAATAAATTACTGCCAAACTATTAACCCAGAACCATTGAGACTGCAGTCAGGGCACCATACCAGTAGGCCAACTGGCCTCTGCATTCCAGCAACTGATTTTAGAAACTGGACCTGATAGCCAGACACACACTACTCCTGGCACAGTGTAGCCACTGCATTATGTACACAGAAAACTGTGTGCTACCACCACCTAGGAACACAATATGTGAGAGATGCTATCACATTATGAACCTACAATCCTTACTGTCTCAGTCACATGACAGTACGATTGATAAACCACAATGTGTTGCCAGAAATGGCCATCATTTCTCTCCCCTGGGCTTTAGGCTTCTGCCAAAGGCACTTGCCTTAACCATAGTGCCTTTTATAGGCAAAGTCATGAGCAGAAAATTACCAGCATTAAAGCTTATTATAAACAAAATATAAAGGTGATGCTGCTACATGCTAGGAGTCACACTATGAAGCTGAAGTCATTGCAAGCATTCCTTGTCCTGGAGGATGCTGACATTTGTGCAGTCACTGACACCTGGTTTGAAGCTGTGGAGAGCACACTAACCTTGCCAGGCTACTCATCCTCCCATAATTTCAGACCCCAAATGGAGAGCTGGAAAGTCAAAGGAGTTGAAGTTTTAAATGTTATTATACACATGGACTACTGACCTCAAAACATGACTCAGGACACCCAATACATCTATCTGGAATTACTTGACTTTGTCAAGATTCATACCTCTACCTGATCTTGGGTGACTTTAACTACCCAAAGTGTGTCCAATCTATTCTACCTGAACTTGAATGCTCAGAGATGCCTCACCTTTGTCAATGCCAATGCATTGGGTCAGGTGGTCAACACCCCTTCGACAGGTGGAAATATCCTGTACCTGGTCCTAACCAACATGAGTAGCCACTGAAGCACTCATACAGCATCATCCTCCTTGGTAAGATCTGACCATAAAGCCATCACGTTTGAGGTCACCATCTCCCATACCACCCCCCCTTGTCAGGGCCAAACAAAAAACACTTTTCCAAAATGGACTATAGATCTCCTCAGAGCAGGTATAAGTAGTTTCACAGCCAGGATCCCATCAGTAGGAACTAGCAGTAATGGCCAAGCCTACACCACAATACTATATGGGAACCTACATACCTGTATGGACTCAGCAATACCTGACAGGACAAAGTCATCTACCTAAAGGTAGAGTAAACACCTGTGGTGGACAGCAGCAATACACAGACTCCATAATAGGTGAAAATATATGCTGTACAGGACCAAGAAGGAGCAACTTCCAAATTAGAAGCAATCTCACCTTTGTCTGAGGAAGCAAATAAGGTTACAGGTGAATTACCCTAAGGCTCATTTTGTAGGCAAATTGGACACATCCACCAAGGGCAATCACAAGGCCTTCTTCAAATATGTCTGCAATCTCAGTGTCCACACCCAAATTTTCTCTGTAGTGGTGGTGAATAACACCACATACACCATAGATATAGCCAACCTGCTGCAGACAGGTTAAGTGAAAACCTCACCCCCTGTCCCCCATCAGTAAACAATGACATGTACAGCACCTGCTCTCCTACCCTCATCATCAGAGAGCAGGTCCATAATGCCCTCTCAAAGGCAGCAAACTGGAGTCTCCATGGGGCCTGATACCATCCCTGGCTGCATCCTACATGAATTCAGGTATGAGCTGTCAGCCCCATTACACACTGTAGTCAACCAAAGCCTGAGCACCAGTGTCATCCCATCTGCATAGAGGATAGCCACTGTCATCCCTCTACACAAAGATGGAGCATCCACTGACCCAGCTGATCATATGCACATCAGCTTAACTAGCCTGATCTGCAAGGGCATGGAAGGCATTATAAAGGACCTGATGAACAGCGGCATCGGCAACCTCAGAATGCTTGAGTCCACACAGTTTGGTATTGTCAAAGGGAGATCAGGTATCATTGGTTGATCTCTTTGAAGCGGTCAACAAACACATGTATGAGGGGAAGATGGTGCACACTGTCTACCATCACCTAGACAGAGCCTCTGACAATAAACCCCAGTTGGCCATAATACATATGCCTACACAGCTAGGCATCAACCTATATGTTATCAGATGAGTTCTTAACTGGCTCAATGATAGTAACCACTCAGTCAAAGTAGTGGAAGTCACATCTAGTAGTAGACCGTTAAAGACTGGTGTAGCCCAAGGACAGGTCTGGGAGGCCTCTACCATTTCAGACATATGTTTCTGAGGTTCAAGACCAAACATGGTGAACTGTACATCCTAATATATACGGTCTACGGCTGTACAAAATACCCCTATGTAGGATGACCACATGGCTTGACTGTGTGCATACAAACACTCACATATCTCTATCACAGGCAGGTCACACCAGGCACACACAGCACCTCTGCATGGCCCAGTTATACAACACCCATCCAAAGACACACACATGATGTCAACCGTATGGCTCAGCCTAGGGCTCCGGCAACATCATACCCTTTTCATATGATGATACCTCTGCCACATTCCTATTATCCATACCATCAATGGAGGGACATGCTAATATGGGCCTGATGTACAGGGTGACTATACTACAGTGTAGTAATGTAATGCAGTATATGGTGCTGTCTGATGGCAATTGTTATGGGTACACATCAAAGTGTATGTACCTTTTTAGCCATGATGCATTATTGTTGTTAGTACTGTTGACTGAATGTTGTCTGACATGCTGTATTCTGTTTGTGTTCCAGGTGTCTGTGTGTCTGCAGGCTGTGGGCCTGCTGACATTACCAATGAGGAGTATGGCAGAGTAGAAACACAGTGACCTTTTAATAGCCAAGGTACAGCTGTATATGTACATGTTTACCAGGTATGTATGCATGCAACAGTGTGTGAGGGCACTGAGGGACAATTTGGGTGGATAGTGTGACCTTCAACACATACCTCTTGACACAGCCACCTAGCCTTCATACATGTCACCTGGGTATTCTGTAGTACCACAGGCTCATACATAAAGAACAGTTTACTTGACTACTGCCACTAGATCCCTCACAAGCTTAGCCATTATATTAACCGCAACAGATTCACCTATCAGCACCTGTTGGCCCTGCCATTTCTTTCCCATACACACAACCTTGATGCAGTTGATGAGGGTATGCATGGTACTGTGTATGATAGGTTTGGGGTATGTATTCCTGACACAGGTCAGCCTGTGTTAGTCTATCCTGACAATCACCAGCATGTGTGTCTGCTACCTGATATGCAGGCTTGGCATGTTGTGCTAGTAGTGCACACAGAGTCATAGCTCTGTACATGGGGCAGCTGTAGATGAGCTGAGTATAGCCCACGATAGTGCTAGATACATACCATAAATAAAACAGAGGTAATGTAATGTTTCAGTGTCTGCCAGTACTATTCAACTGAGTGACAATTGCAGAGGCTGTTAGGATTGCCAATGGTGGCTTTAGAGGCCCTGAACATGGTAGAGCTATCTCTCTCTCTCTCTCTCACACACACACACACACACACACACACACACACACACACACACACACACACACACACACACACACACACACACACACACACTGCTGTATGGGGACATGCATTGAAACACACATGCACATAGAGCTGACACTTCTCAGGTCAGATGACCTACCTATCTATTTATGTACAATACACAGTGATATGACCATTGCATGTACCACAGTGTCTTTCTGTTAGAAACTCTGTAACTGTGCTTGTAAGGTGGATGACATCTGTATGGGCTGTCACTAGGTTGGCAATGGGGGAGTTCACAGGGTGGAAGATGAAGACAAAATGTTATAGCCATCACATGCACACAGTAAAGACAGCCACAGGGGATGTGCATACAGAAATACAAACACAGTTGGTAATAGACATATTAGTAACCCTATGTATCCACTTTTATGTACTATAGTGCTACATACACATGGCATGCCCCACATAGATTATATGCCTGGGACATAACCCACTACCTCTTATGACACATAAGGTTGTGAATGCCTTCATGGATTTATTTATTTATTTTATTTTATTTTACATTTGTTGATCAGGATAGTCCATCTGGGTGTGAGCCCATTTTCAGCAGAGGCACAGGGAGAAAAGCTCCAATAAAACAAGTACAACATTGACAGGTACAGTGCTGGTGTTGCATAGAATTTAACAGAAATATCTAGAGACAATAAAGAAAGTACAATATACAAAGGAAAAAGTTATTAAAATATAGTAAAGTATATATATATATATATATATATATATATATATATATATATATATATATTTTTAAGGGCAGGGGTCCATCTTTAGTTGATCATTTGAGTATACTTTAATACGTGTACATATGTATACCCCTTACAAAAAAAAAAAAAAAGAAATTATCAAATTATACTCTTATTGTAGGTAGCTGATAGGTGGTGTTAAGTAGGAGTTGGGTATACATGGAGACTATAAAATTTAGGAGATGAAATTTGATGTGGGCTTATGTCGTATTAGCCTGGCTTGGTGCAGGAGCAGAGCCAGTTGTTAGTGAGGTGGTCTTTGAGCAGAGGTTTGAATTGGTGTAGGTTGGTAGCATTTAGGATGTGTTGAGGGATTGAGTTCCAAAGTTTAGAAATGTGGTGGGAGTAGAGGGCGTCCTTGGCTTTGTTGTTGCTTTTGGATACTTGGAGGAATGTTTTGTGCGTGGATCGGAGTTGCCGAGTGTTGGTATATGGTTGGAGTAATTGCTGTAGTGCTGGTGTTCTGTTTGGCTGGTATATTAGTTGGTAAGTAAAGACAAGTTGGGTATAGGTTAGTTGTTGTGGGAATTCTAGCCAATTTATTTGTTGTAGGGCAGAGCAGTGGTGGGACCTATATGGGGAGCTAGTGGTGAACCTGGCTATTTTATTGTAGGCTGATTCAAGTTTGATAAGGTCAGTTTTGCTAAGGTTTGTAAAGATTGGAGAAGCATAGAGAACAGTAGATAAGAGATGAGTCCTGGCGATGCTTAGTCTAAAATGTCTAGACCACCAGAAATAGCAAATGGTCTAATCTATTGCTCCTACAAACCTGGACAGGTGATAGAGTAATAGACATTGTATCAGCATGATTTTTCAGTCAGATATGATGTCTGATGCTGGCATATCTGTCACTACACTAACTGTGACCTATTTGGCAATGATATCACATATATGCCTATTGTTAGGGAAGACACACCACATATAGGTTACAAACATCTGGATATTCCATATACATCTGTACAGATGACTGGTATGGGCTGTACAGTTTAACATGGTGTACATGAGGCAGATGCCAGTAACAGGCTATTTAAAGTAATGCCATCAGGAGGTGGTGAACAGGCCTTAAAATGGTATAACATATGCACATACACAGCAGCCACAGGGGATATGCTCCACATCCACTACTATAGTTGTCAGTATTGAGATTAGATCCCCTATCTATCTAATTATTTGTAGTATAGTATTGCACAGTTATTGCACATGTCACAGAGCTTACAGGGCCGAAGAGTGTATACAGGTACTGCTAAGGTGAATGACATCAGTAGACCATGTAAAGTAGGGCAACGGGAAGTGTACTGGGTGGCACACACCTGAAAATCGTATAACCCACACAGGACATGAGTCTTACTCAAACACACAAACACACACACAGTATCACAGTTGCCAGTATTGAGTTTGGAGCCCCTACCTATCTAGTCATGGCTACTACAGTTTTACACAGTTATCACATGTGCCACAGAGCTTATATGATTTGACATTTCCCAAAGTACTTCTAATGTGAATGACATTAACAGCTAAGGGGAAATGTACTGGGCGGGAAGGGCTTGAAAGTACTTTACCCTACAAATGTATACACTTACAAACACATTTACACACACACTTTCCAGAACTGAGAGTAGAACCTCTGTCTACCTAGTTATTTGTACTATACTGTTGCATAGTTATATCACATGCCACAGAGCTTATAGGGCTGGGGTTGTGCAAAGGTACCTCTAAGGTGAATAACATCAACAGCCCATGTAAAGTAAGGCAATGAGAAGTGTACTGGGTGGTACACACCTCAAAATGGTATTACCTACACCCCAGAGGATATGGTTCTCACCCAAATTCACAGTTGCCAGTACTGAGTTTTGAACCCATATCTATCTACTTATGTCTACTACAGTGTTGTAGTTATCACATGAGCCACAGAGCTTACATGATCTCACATTATCCCAAGGTACTTCTAAGGTGAATGACATCAGCAGCTTTGTAAAGTATGGCAATGGGAAATGTACTGGGTGGGTAGGGCATCAAAATACATTACCCTACAAACATACACACTTACAAGCACACACACACACACACACACACACACACACACACACACACACACACACACACACACACACACACACACACACACACACACACACACACACACACACACACACACACACACACACACACACACACACACACATTTGCCAGAATGTAGAGTTGAACCCATGACTATCTAGTTATTTGTACTACACTGTTATGAATTTATTGCACACACCACAGAGCTGATAGCACTGAGGATTGTCCAAAGGTACTTCTAAGGTGAATTACATCAACAGACCTTGTAAAGTAGGGCACTGGGAAGTGTAGTGAGTGGGAAAGTCCTCAAAATATTTTAACATACAAATACACACAGGTTTGCCAGAACTGAGAGTAGAACTCCTGCCTATCTAGTTATTTGTGCTATACTGTTATGGAGTTACTGCACATGCCACAGAGCTTGTAGGGCTGATGGCTGTCCAAACATATGTTTAAGGTGAATGACATCAGCAGGACTGCTAAAGTAGGGTACTGTGAAGTGTACTGGGTGGGAATGACCTAAAAGTCTTTCACCTACAAACACATGCACTTGTCAGGACTGAGATTAGAATGCCTACCTATCTAGTTATGTGTATTATTATAGTGTTACACAGTTATCACTCATGTCACAGGGCTTCTAGGGCTGACAAGTGTCCAAAGGTACTTCTAAGGTGAATGACATCAGCAGATCTTGTAAAGTATGGTGATGGGAGGTGTACTGAGTGGAAATGGCCTCTTAATACTTAAACCTGCAGACACACACGTATACACAAAGGCAGGTGATGTGATATTACAACCCCACCTCAGTACTATTATACAATGGAGCTCACCTTCATGCTGGCACATGCAACTGTTTACAACCAGTATGAACCTTTTTGCAGCAGGACATCACTGTATGCCATTCGGGGTATCCCTGTATATGACTCACTCTGTGTGTGTGTCTCCCTGTGTCTTTCTAGCTATTACTGTCTGTCTCCCTCTTCCCCATGTCTGTGTGTGTGTATGCTTGACATATTGTTATATGTTGTCCATATATATATATATATATATATATATATATATATATATATATATTTATATATATGTCTGTGTATCACATGCAACAGAGGCAGATATATCACATATGGGCCACCTACAGCTACCTGATAGTAATATTGTCTGATGTGTGTGTTTACAGACAGTTAAGGTGTACATAGCTGTCTGTATGCTAAGACATATATGCACAATGCAGTTATATAGTCCGATATGGGTTCTAACATGGGCTGTAATTCCCTAAGTGTAAGAGCATGCCCAGTATGACCTTCTATAATAATGGTGAGACTCCATTCCAGAGATAGTTGTACTCCGGTCCAGCATTTTGTGTGCTGTGGCCATACCTCTCAACCTGTTAGTGCAAGATCTCTGTAGCTAGCCTGTCAAAATGGGGGGGCAGTGGGCCAAACATAGGGAGACACAGTGATTATTGCTGTTATTGATGTAGGAAGTTGCTAGAGGTACAGGGTCTGTTTTAGCAGACATTTTCTGACATATATGACATCTGACACTGAAATGTATTGTGTCATTACCTACTGACAGGCATCCTCAGATCATCACAATGATGTATGAGAGAAATACAAGATGTATGATGCAATGACCAATAATATCAGGCAAACTATGGGCATTCTTGCCCAATCCGGCCAGTTGACAGGTGTGGCTACAGCCGATTGACTGATGAAGCTGTGTAAACAGTCCAGCACCCTGGTAATATACTGGATGGGGATTTCCTGCTTGTGTAGTATTCATCTTATCTAAAAAGTCATATCCTGGTGTGGCCATATCTCTCAACTGTACATTTTCTTGAAGATTGTTCAGATGTTTGTCTCTTTCTTGTCTAATATTCATAAACTTGTGGTTTCTGACATGTTATTGGCAAGTAATTAATGACTGACATTAATAAATAATGACAGACATTTGTATTTCAGAATTCATAACCTGCACACAATTTGTGTTAATGCAAAACCTGTTATTCTACCAACTTTTTTAAGTTTGTAAGAGCAATATTTAAAACACGTGCCTATCATTGTGCCTTTGTCCCACTTTTATTTATGACATCGTCCAGATGTCTTGCTGTAAGAGGTTGGGAGGTGTGGGCGTGGGCACAGAGTGCATTCTACTGAGCAGAGATGTTCATTTTATGTGTGGTATATTCCACATAGCACTTTGATTTCCAGGTATGTCAGTGGCAGTGCAGTATAGAGTAATGTGGTGAACCACTTGCAGACATTTGTGTATAGGTTGTTAGGTTGATATGAGGTTAGTAGGCTATTGGCCCTGAAGCCCTTTTAACCCTCACAGATGAGAGTGTAGTCTACATTAAGACATGTCAGCACCCAGAGCCCCTGTCCAGCAGGGACACAGGTGAAATCACAGGACTGTATTTTCTGTTGCCCGTGCACTTATATAGGGAGCACTTCACTAGGGGTATTGAGGCACTTGGCTTGATGTGGGCAGGGAGTGTATTACACAGATGATGGAGTGTGTGGGACATGTAACTGTCACACCAACAAGCCCTATTGATATCACAGACCAAGTTGATGCTGTGCCTACAGGTTGGTTGAGTGGGCCTTGACTTCCAGATGTGCAACAGTCCCATCAAGGCAGGGTCTGGATTGCTTTGTGTTTGTGGTCCTGCATTCTCCTGGGTATGAACCTCTGTGGTCTCTCCAGCTGCTGCATGTGCTCTGTGAGGTGCATGCTGAAAGGGGCATTGAGCAAAATAAATGGCCTCATAAGGTTAGCATACGTGGATCTTTTGATCTCTTTGTCCCTGGATGGGATACCCTTACATTTCAGTTGTCCCATCTATGAGCTTTCTGTACAATGGGAGCAACATGGTGCTCAGACTTCAGGTTGCTATCAACCTGGGTAGCCAAATGCCTCGCTACCTATTGTGGATGTCGGACATTGTTGTTAATTTGATACTATGTGGGGACATTTGTCTCCATGAAGGTGATGGTAAGGCATCTGTAGGCATTCAGCTTGAGGTCATGTTTCTGGCATCAGTCATTTCTTTGGTTGAGACCGTGTTGTAGGATATCCACATCACTTTGGGTATTGATGACTGCTCCCAGTTTGCAGTCATCTGCCAACTTGGTCACCCATAGGCTAGTGTTTTTGGCCAGCACCTCATGGAAGTATATCCCTTATACCAGAGGCTCACAGACCAATCCTTGATGTATGCCACTTGTTACAGGTGTACTATTTGAGTTGGCTACCCCTATTATGATTATGTGGGTTCTATCAATGAACAAGTTTTTTACCCATCTGGTGGCATATTGATTGCTGCCTAGTTGACAGAGTTCATGTACTATGGCCAGGTTAGGAATAATGTGTAAAGCTTTTGCCAGGTCATGGTGGCCAGAGTGCACCATCTTTCCCTCATCCATGCCTTTGTTGGCAGCCTCAGGGAAGTCATCCATAGTTCACTGACATACCTCCCCTGAGAATGGCAGACTGTGTAGGGTAATGTATTTGGATTTAGCCATTGTCCCTGTTAATGAGATCCATGATAATCCATTGCATGGCCTTGCAGATCAGGTTAGTTTGGCTGATGGATATTTCATTTCCTGGATCGGTGAACGCACCACCTGGGCATGAAGGGATGACAGTGGCTGTCTGACACTCAGCTGTGACTAAGATAGTACTCAGGCTTTGGGTGTGTAGGGTGTGTAATGATGCTGCCAGTTCATGCCTTGGTTTATGTAGGTTGCAGCCTGAGATGTATTCAGGTCGCATGGAGCCTGCCTTCTTGACTTTGAGAGGGCAGTGCTGCCATGTTCCTTAGTGATAAGGGTCGAGTGGTCAGGTACTGGGTATGTCCTGCTTTCAGTGGATTGGCTATGTCTACAGCATTTATGTATGTGGTGTCCTTGACCACCAGTTTTGCACAGATCTGGGAGTTTCCTTTGGGAATGCAGACATATGTGAGGAAGGCCTTGGGATTGTCTGTCTTGGATGTGGGCAATTTGGACACGGAGATACTTTTGGTGGATTTCACTGGTGCTCTTATTTGTTTGTTCAGGCTAAGGGGTGCTTATGTACAATTGTGCACTTGCTCTTTCTCAATCCTGGACAGCAATATTATCCATTTGTTTTATGATTCCTGTATTGCAGATGTTTGTGGACAGGTTTAGTCTCCCTTGCAGATGGTGATGTTCTCCTGTCAGGTATTCCTGATTCCATGCATCTCTATATACATGCTGGCATAGTAGTTTTGTGTACATTTGGAAGTTGTTGCCTGTTCCTCTAGTGGGGTGGAGGTCTGTTCAGTTTTTTATACCATCCCTCTAGTGGTTGTGATCAGCTTGTGGGACATTTTCCTTTTATCATGGCTAGAGGGGGGTCAGGGGAGATGGTGTAATGACACGTGACTGCATTTCTGTCAAATCTTGCCAGGGATAGGAGTGCTACAGTGGTTGATCATGTTGGTTACTGCCAAGTCCAACATAGGCATCACATCTTGTGGGGGCATCAGTTGGCTGTCCTAAGGATGTAGCATTAATAAGATGGGGGAATCTCTCTGCATTTCTGTTCTTGCATTGTTGGTTTTCCAATCAATGGTTGGATAATATAGGTCAGCCAGGATCAGGGTAATGGGTGGAATCTTGATATATTTGTGGAGGTCCAGATATGTGGGGTGGGTGTCCTGAGTCAGATATGTTGGCCTGCAGCTACGTATGATTTGCATATGGGTCTTGTCAACAGGTGACTGCACTTGCAGTGTCTCATGTGTGTCAGACTGTTTGACCAGACTGGAGGTGTGTGTCTGTCTAATATATATTTATACTCCATCTCCTTTGGCTTTGCTGCCCACATTTTGGTGTCTTACTGTGTGATAGGATGACTGATCAGGTACAGATGGGTTTCTCTCCACAGCTATGGTCCAGGTTTTTGTGGGTGCACAAATGTCACCATCTTTCAGGGTTACAACTGCTTGCAATGACTGCATTTCCCTATTTAGACTCCTAGCATTTGGCAGCATGGCCTTTATTATGCATTTTGTTGGGTGTTGTATGTTCATAGTATGGACCTCATGACTTCCCCCACAAAGGCACTATGCCAGAGGCCTGAAGACCAAGTGAATCAGATGCAGGCCATCTCTAGCAAAGCAGTGGGGTCTGTTGATCATATGTTCCCCAGGCTGCCAGGCAGTGGATCCCCCTGGGATGACATCAGTAAGTGAGCCAAGTGTTACTGACAATCATTTTCTGTTTGTATTGAGCCATCATTCTGGGTGACAGCAGAATGCTGCTTAAGGCTAGGGACATACCTCCACGGGACACATAATCATCAAGCTGAATCATGTCTCTCTTCCTATAGTCCAGGTAGGTACATCTGGCATAATTCACACCGCCATGGACCAGGCTGGAGTGATACCTGTACCTGTTGTGGGGTGACTTGAGTGCATGTGTGATATGGCAGATTAGGGCACCTGGCAAGCATGTACATGTGACTTTCTCATTATCCTACCTAGTGAGAGGCACATCTGTGTGTCTCACAGTGGTGTCTGCTATGAGTAATATGTTGGGTGTATGGTAAGACTGTAGTGTTTGCAAGACCCTGGTGTGTGGACGATGCATGGTCTGTGGTGTGTAGGTTTGTGGAGTTCTCATGTGTTCTTTTCTCTGAGGTATCCTTTGTTTAGTTTTTTTTGTTTTGTTGCAGACCTCCACTTATGTGTGTGTTGTGTATTTGGAGGTGATATTTACTGACTCCATACACTGCAGGGCACCTATGTTACTGCACAATTTGTTCTGGTGTGCACATTCTCCATTTGTCTAATCAGTGTTTCCCCTTCCCCCTTATGTTTGACTCTTTGTCCTTCTGCAGTCCAGTCACAGGGTTCACCCACAATGGCTGCTGTTATGTATTTGTAATTCTATTGTGAGCAGGGTAAATGCCATAACATCACACACAAGGTTATGGCCTTCACATCTCTGAGTGTACCAGTTTAACAGGGTTCATAGGTTCATAGGTTCATAGGTTCATACTAGGCTATCTGCCCTGGGGCAATTATAAGCCTAGCCTGATTCTGTATGGCTTACGCCACCCCTTGATTTGAGTATACTGTGCCCTTTTTAAGGTTTAGTTTACTGTGCCTCTGTCTAATAGTGACACGGGAGTAATCCCTGGGACAAACCTATAATCCCCCATCCACTTATCGAGATTCTTCTTGAAGAGATTCAGTGAGGTGTTCTGCCTCACATGAACTGGAATTCTATTCCAGAGCGAAGGGAGCCTCTGGGTTATGAACCTGTCCCTCCAGCAAGTTCTATTTATTTCTGTGCTGAGGTTCAAGTCCCTCGAGCATGTGGCTCTAAGGGATTTAGATTTACTGAGGTGGAGCATGTCCATTAATTCTGGATTTGACATAGCTTTGTATGTCAGGCATAGATTGCCTCAAAGTAGGCGGTATGCAACTGAGTAGAGCTGGAGTTTTTTTAACTGAGCAGCATATGGCATCTGTTTGAGACCCTTGATCCTCTTGGTGAGATACTTTTGGGGTCTTTCTAATTTTTGCAGGTGTTGGGTAAGGTACATCCCAAAAGGGGCATTGTATTCTATGATGGGCCTGATGAGGGATGAATAAAGGGGAACAATTACCTCTCTTGATCTAGATGTGAAACCCTTCGTGATGAGGTGGGCTATGTAGATTGCTATCAACTTGGGTTCCCAGGTCCCTAATAACTTTCTCTGTACTTAATGGGTTTCTGCCTATGTGGTAATTTGTGGGCACATTGTTTTTGCCAGAGGGTATGACTATACATTTTTTGGCATTTAGCTTTAAACCATGGCACTGGCACCAGTTATCTGTCTCTGTGAGACCTTTTTGAAGGATGTTTTTGTCAGCTGGAGAGTTGATTATGGCGCCCAGTTTGCAGTCATCTGCGAACTTGGTGAGCCATAGTCCTCCCACGTTTGCCTGTACCTCAGAAAAGTATATACCGAACAAGAGTGGTCCCAGGACAGAACCCTGTGGGATGCCACTTGTGACCAGTTTTGAGTCTGACATGGCTCCAGCAACTCTCACTCTGTGGGTTCTGTCTTTGAGCCAGTTTGCGACCCATCTTGTGACATAGGGGTTTATATTTAAGCTGGATAACTTATCTATGATGCCTGAGTGGGGTATTGTGTCAAATGCCTTTGCAAGGTCCAGATAGGCTGTGTGGACTACCTTCCCTTCATCTATGGCTTTGGTGACTGTTTCAAAGAAGTCAACCAGGTTCAAAAGGCAGGATCTGCCCTTGATAAAGCCAAACTGGGTAGGATCTAGTGTCTGTAGGTCCCCAATGTTTTTGTTTATGAGCTCCATGATGATCCTCTCCATAGCCTTGCAGACTAAGCTAATCAGGCTTATGGGGCGATAGTTTCCAGGGTCCATAGAGGCTCCACCTTTGTGGCGTGGGACCACTGTTGCTGTACACTATTCTGTGGGTACATATCCGGTAGTGAGGCTGAGATTGTATAGGTGTTTTATTTGAGGGATTAGTTCCTCTTGTAGTTCATGTAGGATGCAACCTGGGACGCCATCTGGTCCCATGGAAGCAGTGTTTTTTGCTTTGGAGAGGGCAGCCTTCACCTGAGCATCTGAGATGTTTGGGAGGCAGCCCTCTGCCGGGATAGATACTTGCTCTTTTGGGGGGGGAGGGGGTGGAGAAGTTTGCACTGAACCTGTCTGCCAGGATATTGGCGATGTCTGTGGGTTCAGTGTATTTTTGTCGTTTAGAATCAACTCAGAACAAGTCTGGGAGTTGCATCCCAGGTTTCTAACATAACTGAAAAAAGCCTTATGATTGTCTTTGGTGTCCTGTGCAATTTTTCTCTCAAAGCTGACCTTGGAGGATTTTATGAGGGATCTTAATTTTTTGCTAGTACTGATCAGAGATGCCTTCCCTATTAGGGATTTTGCTCTATCATGTAGTAGCTTCCTCCTTCTGTTGTGCAGTTTATTTATGGCAGGGGTTCACCAGACTGGACGCCTGCCTTTGGATGATTGGGTCTTGGTTTTGTTTGGGATAGCATGATCCATGCATTCCTGGAGATGTCCGTAGAATGCATTTATATAGGATTCTGCAGTTTGGGCTGTAGTTTCCACTGGCCCTGGGGCCTTGAAGGATTCCACTTCAGTTTTGAGAAGTGAGAAGTTCGCTTTTGAGAAGTTTTTCACTGTGGTTTTCTGGGCTGGGGTCGGGATGTGGACATCCAGTGAAATTAATTTATGGTCTGATCTTACCAATGAGGGATATACTTCTGGTGTGGAGCACAGAGTCCCCATGTTGGTAATGATCAGGTCTAGTATGTTGTCCCCTCTTGTGGGAGTGGTGACTAGTTGTTCCATAGCATTTGAGTTTATAATTTCCAGGAATCTTTGGGCTAAGGTGCTGGGGCTTGAGTAGTGCTCCCAGTCAATGTTTGGGTAGTTGAAGTCACCCAATATAATGGTGTTTGGAGAGATCTTCATGTTCTCCAATGTTTTCAGGAAAGCCGAATGGGATTCCTGACTTTGAGAGGGTGGTCTGTAGGATGCTATAAACTGAAAAGCAGTCTTACCCACTGTTAGTTGCACATGGATGGTCTCCGATACTTTGTGCAATGCCACTAACCTGGAGGTGTGGATATCCTTGATATATATGGAAACTCCCCCTCCTTTTGTGGTTCGGTCCGGGTTTTGGGGCCGAAAAGCATGATACGAGGTATAGCCTGGTAGTGCTGGGGTGCTCTCTGGAGCCTTGAACCAGTTTTCTGTCACTGCACAGATATTGATGTTCTCCCTACTGAGGAGAGCTTCGAGTGCGTGCATCTTGAGGTTAAGACTTCTGGCATTTAGCAGCATTACCCTTAGTTTCTTGTTCCTTGTGCTGTCTATGGGGGTGGGTTTGACTTTTGAGCCTTGCCTAAAAAGGCACTATGGGGTGGCAAGAGCCTTTGCCAATATCTGAAAGCCCAGTGGTGACAGGTGCAAGCCGTCCTAGCGGCAACGTGGCTTGTCGAGCATGTCATCCCAGGCTGACAGACACTGGATCCCCTTTGAATGACACCAAAATTTTAGCCAATTGTTAAAATCGATCATTTTGTCTTTGTACTGTGGCATCATTCTAGGTGAGGGTAAGATGCTGCTCAAGGTCAGGGTCATACCAGCCTGGGCTACATGATCAGAGAGCTCCTCTATGTCTCTTTTCATGTAGTCCAGGGAGGTACGTCTCAGGTCATTCACACCAGCATGTATTTGCTTTGGAGTGACCTGAGTGCTTGCATTATGTGTCGGATCCTAGCACCCGACAGGCAGCTCACCGTGACCTTCTCTTTATTCAGCCTGGTGAGCGGGACGTCAGTGTGTCTGACAATAGAGTCACCTATAACAAGAGTATCAGGTGTGTTATTCAGCCTTAAGGGCTGTGGCTGCTTGGCACACTGACTTTGTGGGTTATGTGTTGTGTGTGTTTTGTTTTGAGGTAGCGTTTGCTTGGATGTCTGCTTTGGAGGTCTCTGTTGCTTAGGTAGATTTTTATTTAGAGCCTCCAGTATGTTTTGTGTATTTATGTGTTTGGTTCGCTGATGTGGTGGGACTATGTGATACTGGAATTGTGTTGTGTGAGGTTACCTTCTCCTCCTGACTGGTTACACCAGTTTTGAGATGAGAGAGCTCAGCCTCCAGTTTGGCTAAATAGTTGCATCTCTCACATATATTTGAACCTGTTTGGAGGAGGAGAGGGTTGTCCGTGTACATGAGACAGTTGTAACATTGCCTCAAAATTCCCAGATTCACCAGCTGGACTGGAGAGGAAACCATTGACTGACCTTTGGACATGCTAGAGTAACAGGAAACTGAATTTAAGACAGACCAATAGAGGACAGGGTAATCGAGAGTATAAGAGTAAGTAGTGCTTATGGTTTAATAGTGCTAACTTGTAGGATTACTTAATTGGACCAGTGAAGGGCCTTGGAATGAGAATATGGTGTTTAAATTGAGAGATAGAGCAGTTCTAAGGGAAAAAGTGAAGAGCAGACTCTGTGGAGCCAGGAATAGTTTAAACCCAATTAGGCGGCGCTGCCCACTGTTGCGCTATGCACAAAAACGCAAAAGAGGGTTTTAAGAGAGGAAGATGAAGGAGTTTTGGAATTGACCCAAAATGGCCAATAAAACTACAGTTTCAAGTCAGTAACCACTCCCACAGGGGCAGGCAGGCTGGTCAATATTTTTCACTGCCACTGATCAACAGAGAGACTTTCCTTTAGCCCAAGCAAAAAATGGCCTCACAGAAACTTACAAACAGTTCAAGAACAGCAAGCCTGTAACTGAACTTTTTTAAATCTCAGAAAAGTGGGAAAAAGCAAGATTTTTGTTTTTGTTTTTTCAGAGATAGCAGAGGTTAACAAGTATCAACAAGTTATAACAGTGCAGTAAATGACCCCACACAAGAGTGCTAGGCCAACGACAGATAAAATGCAAGTTTTGAGAAAAAAAAACGATTTTAAAAATAAGTGCAAACAGGAAATTCAGTAAACAGCTCTAGGTTGTGCTCTAAATACAGTTACTAATGCAGAAATCAAATTTAACAAGCCAGAAAATGCTGAAAATAGGCGGCTATGCAGAAAAACTTAGCAAATAAATAGAGGAAAAATACTTAAAGTCTCAAAAGTGGCTCCTTTCTTCTCTCAGCGTTTTCTCCTCTTGGTGGGTGCTTCATCAACAGCCAACAAGCCTGAAAAGATGCCAAAACCATGAGGAAACCAGGTTTTAAGAGAGGAAGATGAAGGAGTTATGGAATTGACCCAAAATGGACAATAACACTACAGTTTCAAGTCAGTAACCACTCCCACAGGGGCAGGCAGGCTGCTCAATGTTTTCGTTGCACCACTACATCTCCTGTGGTCCTCAGATGGTTTGTATTACTATGTTATTATGAGGCTACATGTTGGCCAAGCTGTTAAACTGTCACAGATTGACATCCGGATAGGCCCATATATGACAGGCCGACAAAGGCCCACAATGGGTACAGGTTGTTAATACTGTTCTGCCAAACATAGACAGTTGGGAGACCAATATGGTATTTGCTTGTTTTCTCTAATGGGTATGACATCTGCTTCGCCACTGTCTGGCACTGATGTTTTGACATGACCCTTTCTTACTTTGGAAATAGTTGGCAGGCAAATGCAATGTTAAGACATGCAGAACAGATATACAAGGCATATTTTTGCTCCTTCTGTGACAACCTGTCATTCCAGGGGTATGGATGTTGGCCAGTGTCATGTTGTCAGTGCTGACACAGTAAGGTGGCAGCCTTTTATAACCTGGCAGTACACTGACCTTCAGATATCTGCTGTCGTACTAGGCACCATACCTCTCAACTTCTTAGATCCAGAGATCTGGGCAAAGCCATAACTAATTGTGGGACAAAGGCCTACATATAGGGTCCATTTGTAAGTATTGGCCTTCCAAACCTAGAAAGGTGGCACAATAACAGATTTTGCATTAGCATGCATTTTTCTAATGGATATTGTACCTGAAACTACAACCTGTCACTATTTTCTGACTTAAGTTTTTCGTGATTTGCCAATGATTTGCCAGAAAACCAAACTTTTATGATAAACAAAACATAAATATGATGCAAACCTCTGGACATTCTGCAAAAAGTCTGTAGATTTAGGAGGTATGCTAGGCACCGTGTAGGTTACTCCAAGCTATGTACTGTCCATATGTGTGTCTCCCTGTCCCTGACATGTCCAGCTTTCCTGCAGTAATGGATATTGACGTCTGGACAGTGTGTACCACTCCTACCATAGGTGTATTTGACATGTGACATAGTTGGCACTGCAGTTCTTGGAACATTGACCCTGTCAACCACAATACTGTACCTAGGCCACTATGACACGACAGCCAGGAGTAAGTGCTGGCTGCATCCTGATGGTATTAACCACGAAGATACATGTCTCATTGACCCCTGCATATTGTGGACATGCAACAAGTTATTGAGTTGATTGTGACAGCCCTGGGAATATGTGTTCTGCTGCTATTACCCTACAAACATAACTGTTACTGCACTTCTATGGGAACATGTGTATGTTTGGGGGGCACACCTGTCAATTGTACACATTTGCACAGACTGTGTTGATGTTGGCTTTAGATTTTGGTTCCTTGTAGCATAGCATTATGCCTGCCTTGGAGAATACAGGCATATCACTAAAGACCACAGGTTAAATTGTGATGGCATACATTTGGGTTTCAGACTTCTTACCCTTTGGAGTCTTAATGCAACTGCAAGACCTGCTGTGATATCGCTGTGTCAGTCTGTAGGGGAATATTTCATCCTTGTCCCCATTTGTGGACCTTTGCCAGACATTTCTTTATGATTTTCTATGACTATCTTGCTGAGTGAGGCTGCGGGGTGAGTACGGGAACCCCACATTGCCATCCATGCATGTGATCTATGACCCCCCCCAGTTGGTTATTCCCCCACATATACTGCAGTGAGATTTGTCACCAGGGAGAATAATGCATACTCTGGGTAAGCCAGTATTGTGCAAACATTTACTGTTGTCCCACATAGCTAATTGCCTGCTGCTATCCTGATAGGCCACCCCATCCCCTTGCATACATGCAGTGATACCTTACATATGGTACAAACATACTACTCCATTCATCTATTATTAAGAAAGATGACTTTCCTTGTGCCTGTGGCAGTTGTGAGGACTGTGCTTGAGGGCTACCTGTGTGGGATGCACAGGGTACACAGTCTACACATGTTAAAGTACAGGTAGTGTTGTGTGTGTGGCATCCATTTTACTGTGTGTGCGAGTCAGAGAGAGGTGTCAGTCCCTGGGTCCCTAAAGTGTCAGGGTGTGTGCTATGTGTTGCCTCTTTGCCAAGGCCTGGGCATACTGGGCATGCCTCCATCTGCCTACAGGAGCAGGCTCAGGGGGTTCCTCCTCCAACTCCCCCTGTGACTTTAGAGATCTTGTCAATGGTGGGGGGCTGTGTGCCCCTTCCCTGTGATGTCTCTGATGCAGCTATTTCCACAGGATCATATTGTGCAGCATGGAGCATACTATGAACATGTGTGCACATGTGGCTGGAGAGTACTGCAAGGCTCCACCAGATATGTCAAGGCACGGGAAACGTGACTTGAGCATCCCAAACACATGCTCTATAATGTTCCTAGTTTGTGTGTGTACTTCATTATGGCATTCTTGATTGGGTGTGTGTGCATTTCTGATGGGTGTCATCATCCAAGGTTCCAATGCATAACCAGCATCCCCCATGAGATGGCCATATGGGATGTCCCCCCCCTGGCAAATGACTGCTACAGCTGTAAAGCATGCCAGATGTGGGAGCCGTGATAGCTGCCAGGGCTGCCCGCACACCCTGATGTTAATGCCATGGGCATTGCACATTACCTGGCAGTTGATGGAGTGATAGCCCTTGCGGTTGACATATACTCTACCGTCTGCACCAGGTGGTGCTTTGATGTGGACGTGAGTGCAGTCTATGGCACCCAGTACCTCTGGGTAGTCTGCTACATGGTGGAAGAGACACATATTGCTGGTCCTCTCCTCAGGGGTGTTGGGGGAAATAAATGTGCTCACTGGCATGTGGTAGCATGGCATCCACGAAGTGGTGGAGTACCCTTGATGCAGATGCCTGTGAGACCCCCATGATGTCCCCAGTAGGTCTTTGGAAAGTACCTGTAGCTAATATTCATATGGCTACACATACTGTTGTTTTGACTGGGATGATTACCCTCTGTTGGCTCTGCAT
The DNA here is from genome assembly GCF_019279795.1 of Protopterus annectens. NCBI lineage: Eukaryota > Metazoa > Chordata > Ceratodontiformes > Protopteridae > Protopterus > Protopterus annectens. Next base: position 1,120,177,466 of record NC_056727.1, read on the forward strand.
CTGAGGTGAGACCTGCACAGCTCAGTGAGTTGCGGAAGTATGTCCCTGTCCACCCTGTAGCACTGTAGTTTCTCCAGTTCATGTAGCCCCTGAAATGTTACCCTGGGTCTGAACAGTATCCTCTTCCTCAGTCTGGGATGGTTATCAGCATCATCCTCTACACCACCCTCAGTCTGTAGCACATAGATATGTAGCAAAGCAGCAGCAGCCCCTAGCATTTTGTCAATTAAAATTCCCTGGTTTACTCCAATGGTGCAGAGTTTGTGAGAAAAAACAGACTGAAGGGTGTTTGCATACTTTATACTGGTGTGCTGCAGTTGCTGCCTGTGTGATTGGCTGAGTATGATACATTCCAGATGCCAGCTATATTACTGATGGCTTTGAATTGGCCACTGTGAGTGGCAGAGGCATTAGTGGTGATTTGTACTTGACTGCCTTTATTCTGCTTTTTCCCATTTTTCCTTTTCTTTTTGCAACATTTCCTCCCCTCCGAAGCCCTGCAGCCACCTGCCAGCTATATTATTGGGGTTTTGAATGGCCTATTGTAAGTTGCAGAGTCCGTATTAGTGATTTGTACTTCATTTCCTTTATTCTGGTATTTCCTTTTTTTCCCCTATTTCTGTTCTGCTTAAGCCTCACGGCGTGCCGTGCAGAGTGTATTAGGTAGTGCAACACTGCTGAGCTGAAAAGGCCCTCCCGTGAACATGAACATGATAACTATTTCTTAACTCAGCTAAACACAGCTAAGCAGCCTCAAACACACCCCCTTGCTTAGCTGTGCTTAGCTAAGTGCAAGAGAAGCTGTGGAGCTCTAATCTGCTTACACCAAGCATGACACACCCCCTTTTCATGTCAGCTGCTTCTTCTGCTTACACCACCACACTATAACTCCTATCCTATACAGTTAGGTACCCAAGGACACGGTCTCCCAGTTTGCTATCCAACAAATTTAGCTCATTTGCTTACCCCACTACCTAAGTCCCTAGTTATACCATGACACCAGAGCCTTTGTCCTTAGTTACCACTGTTACATGTTATTGTTATGAGTCTGCCTGCTGCCCCTTATAATGACAAAATTCATCTTTCACTTGCAAATGTCCTTTTACATTTTTTTTATTTTCTCCACAATCCCATTTTTGGCCAAAAAAAAATGTTTTTATTTTCATATTTGTTACACACTTTGGAATACCAATAGCCATAGTTTTGGTCATTGGCATGCCTAATAGTACTAATATATGCCTTTTTAGAGCTGTCATGACCCTGTTTTGTTTTTTGCAGAAATGTATTCGGTTAGTAACCGAATACATTTCTACTGTGGGCACGGTTCCTACACGGATGCCTGTCTGCTTATTGAATCACTAATTCACCTCATTTGCATGGTTTTCACCTGCAAATGAGGTGAACGCACAAGCTGCGATCTCTGTGTTCGGGCCATGGCACTATTCTTACATTGAGTTTCACTCTGTCTAAGGCTTAATGAATTCCCCCCTAAGTCATTAAGGGCTTCCTTTGAAAGCTTGGACGTTCCTCTTCTGATTGATCTTATAAAGGTGATAAACACAGCCCCAGGCATGTATCAGTGCAGCACTTGCATAGCATGTAATTATGTTCACATAGGAAAAGACTTAATAACAGGATAGGGTTTAAAGATTTTTATGATTTTTATGATTGTCACTGTATTAATATTGTTATGCAGCAGTATTCGTGACCTGCACAAGTTTTTATTGTGCTAAGACCTCACAAAGATTATCGGATAGAATTAAAGAACACTGTGCTGCAATACACAATGCAGATGTAAAAAATGCTTTAACTAAACATAGCCTACTAAGTCAAGACTTCTTACAATCTAAGTTCTTTGTTCTAGAAAAGGTGGGGAAATTATTTCGGGACTATGACACTTTGTCAGTATTCCATGAACTGAAATGGCAGCTGATGTTAAAAGTGGAGAATTATCCAGGTCTAAATGAGAACTTAAATATAAAATGTGCATTATATTGGCTCAGTTAAACTCTGATCCATGATCTCAACATTTATTTACATTGGGCAACTTGTATGTTTCTGCTTGAAATTCACATTTACGTGATAAGTATTGGTTGCTAATTTTTATTATCTCTAGTGTCCTTAGTGTCCTTTACTGACAGGCTTTTACAGTAATTGTTTTTTGACCTTGGGAATTCCTTTGTGTTATTGGCTGCTGTGAGTGTGCTAGGTATTCTGTTTATTTGACTTCCACACTGTTTTTTATTATTTAGTTTTTCTGATAAAGTTCTTTACACAAATAAAGAATGAACATGCTCAAGACCGGTTTGTCTTCCTTATATGCAGTTCTGCCTAAGAAGTTTTTGTTTATAAGTATTTTCTTCTTTAATTTATGTGTTTTTTACTATATATATATATATATATATATATATATATATATATATATATATATATATATATATAAAATCCTGAAATATCACAATCCTGAACTTCATAATCCAGAACTCAAAATCCTGAAAATTCAAAATTCGGAATCACAAAATACTGAAACTGTACGGAACACAAAGAATGACAATATTCTAGTACAAGGACACATAGAAACACATACAAGACAAAGGATAGCACTTTTCACCAAATATAGGCAGGGGGCAAGCCCTCCTGCACCCCACCCTGCTAATTAAATATATAAACTCCAAGAATGCACTCCACAGAAAAATAATGGCAAACATACCATCACGTGTTCATGACTGCCTGTTGTATCCTTAGTAACATTCCCTTTTAACTTGCTATACTACAACATAACTCATGATAGTGGAGTGAAGTGCAATCTTGGAGTTGATATATTTAAGTAGCAGGCGGTGTGGGGGGTGCAGGGGAACTTGCTCCCCTACTTATATTTGGTGGAATGTAATCTGGTTTGTGTTTTCCTTAGTCATTATATGTATCCTGCGTATTTTCAGTCTTTTGGGATTCAGGATTTTGAGTTTTCAGGATTTTGAATTTTTAGGATTTTGAGCTTCCAGATTATGAAGTTTTCTGAAATTCAGGATTGTGATTTATTTATTTTATTTAACATTTGTTGACCGGAAAGTCCGACTAGGTTCCACAGAGCCTGTTTTCAGCGGAGGCCAGGGGAGAGATGCTCCAGACGATATTTTGGTGAAACGGTGATATTTCAGGATTCTGAAACCATATATATATATATATATATATATATATATATATATATATATATATATATATATATATATATATATATATATATATATTTTTATACACATATGTGCATATATATCTGCACGCTGTAAGCTGTTTTCTTGCTGAAAATCATACTTTTTTCCAGTTCTGTAGGATATTATAAATAATATGCACACCTAAGCATTTTCAAGGAAGCCCTTAGGCTTTAATGTAAATTATTAAGCATGATTTATGCTTGTTTAACATTTGCTGAAGAATAATAACAAAAGCAGATTTCTGCTTGATTTTCCTTTGCCTTGATTAACTTTTAACCACAAGGTGGAAATGCCTAAAATGCATGAATTCATTTAATGTGCACATGTGCACACACACACACACACACACACACACACACACACACACACACACACACACACACACACACACACACACACACACACACACACACACACACACACACACACACATCTATATAGCTATAGATTTATATATCTATATATATCCAGAATGACAAAACAGCTTCAAATAAAATATATCTGTCTTACACTTCTTTGTAAAGTCTGACCACAAACTTATGGCCTGCTCCTTTAAACTTCCAAAAGTCTTTCCAGTACACAGTATTAAATGTATGGACTACAAACATGCCACCCCCAAGTTACTCTTATGACAAAATATCAAAATTCGCTCATGACCTCACCACTCCTGACCCTGATACAGTGGCAAGTTTCACTAAGGAATGCTTCCGCCATTTAGAAAGAATGCCTAGAGCTGACAGTCCCTACCAGAATCAAGTACTATGGGAAATTCAAAAACAAACCTTCATTTTGGTCCACAACTATAAATAAACTATACAACAGAAGAAACTCCTTAAATTATTTAGTAGATTCAGCCTTCCCTCAAGGATTATCTGAATAGTACCTGCAGGGCTGAACATTTTCTGACCCCAGAAGTTCACAGACAATTGGACTCTTACAAAGGATAGAAACATGATAATGTTCCTTGCATACCTGAAGTTTCACTTGGCTATGGGGACACACCTCTCTAATAAATACCATCCTGTAGAGACTATTCATACTTGCTGCATTCATGTGTGCAGTTTGCAAGTGAATACCTAGTCTTTCTGCTGCATCTTTTTGCAATGGCTCTCTGGGAAAGAGGCTACATATGTTCATTCTATAGAATTACTGCTGGTGGAGTGTTGTCAGAGAGCCAGCATACATATTTTCTATCGATCTTTACCTGTTTTGTATGCACTGCAATCTACTAATAAAGAGCAATTGGCTGGTCTTGTTGAATTACACAGTAAAATCTGAAAATAAATTTTGGAATGATCAGTATGCTTTAGTGGTGCTAAGATGCCTACCTGTATGCTTGAGTTTCTACTATGCTTGTCTTGAAGATATTTCCTGCAATGATCAAGAGCAGGGGTGATCTGAAAATGGATGCCAGTGGTATTCCAAGTTATATTTTCTTATTTAGTTTGTTTAATGGGGTAGCACACTGATCACAATAGATTATTTGTTGGCATAACCCAGAAGGTTAAGGATATAAATCTGAGGGAAAGATCTAGATTGTAGTGTATAGTGCAATGTGGCTTTAAAGATCAAGTGCAAAGGCTTTTATGACAATTTCTTTTTTGTAGTAATGATACCCTCATCTTGTAAAGTGGTCTTTCTTATTCTAAAAAGTGTAGTTTTTACTTTAGTTACTTCAGTGGGCCTCCATTTATTAAGTGTAATAAACTGGTGTTTCTGTTTACTGTATGCTGAGCAACTGTCCAATTACTTCATGATTCCATGTCATCCAGCCCTGTCTTCCGATGATGTATTAGAGGGTAAAGAAAAAGTTCCATACTGGGTTGGATTGGTTTCTATAGTCTGCTGTAGATTTTATTACAAAGGAATGGAGCACAATCAATAACCTTGTTAAAATTAATGCAGTAAATATGGCAGGAGGAATGTAAATTTCTGCATCAGGAGCTTTTTATAAACGTAAAATTTTTATTTAATATGGCAAAACCAACACTTATTTATGCACAAAATAGTGTTTAAGAATGCATGCAAACACTTTTTTTATGTAAGAATAAAACTATTGTGTTAGAAAGAAATAGTACCCACACTACATAAAGGTGGAAACTCTCACGACCTCTCAAACTATCGCCCCATCTCTATAATTTCCCCACTATCCAAAATCCTTGAGAAATGTGTACACACACAATTACTTAAGTACCTCATTGATAATAATCTTCTGTCTCCCACTCAACATGGCTTCTGCCCAGAACACAGCACTATTATAGCCCTGCTCTCATTCACTGATACTGTCAACAAATACTTATATACAAATCACGCCACTTCAGTAATCCTATTGGATCTATCTAAGACTTTTGACACAGTATCACATACTAAACTTCTGATCCAATTAACAAAACTTGGCTGCACCCCCAAATCCCTAAGCTGGTTTATATCATACCTAAACAATAGACAACAATCTGTAAAGTGGCATAATGCCCAATCTGATTGTCTGTCAGACAACACAGGAGTCCCACAGGGTTCTATTCTGAGACCATTACTCCTCAACATCTTTATTAATGACCTCCACAAAGTCTCAAAACTAGGTAAAATTATTCAATACGCTGATGATTTGGCAATAATCGCTACTTCAAACAATTTCTCTGATTCCTCACAGTTACTCAAAATGCTTTTATAGAGATTTAATCATGGGTAAACAATTCACAACTGCTACTAAATGCCAAAAAAAACTTATATTATTCCCTTCAAAACCATCAGATATAGACTTCAAAATCTTATCTAAAGACGGAACTGAAATAGAAACAGTAAAATCTTTCAAACTACTAGGCATTACAATTGATGACAAACTCACCTTTAAAACACACATTTTCAATGTAATAAAGAAAACACACTTTAAATTTGGAGAACTTTACCATCATAAACGTTACATGGAAAAAAAAAACACCAAAACAAAACTGGCAAGTACCTTACTCATCCCTGCTCTACTTTATGGTAGTGCCATCTTTACTAACCTTCACTCATCCCTCAGCAATAAACTTAAGTCTTGTTACTATAAAATAGCTAAATTCACCTCAGGAAAGCCTAGCCGCTCACACCACTGCCAAGCAATCTCTGAACTGAACTGGTTGGATTTCCCAAACTATCTTTGCTATAACTAACTAATGCTAGCCATAAACTAATTTATACACCAAATACCTCCCCAGCACTCTCATCAATACAACAAACTTATATTCCTTCTCGTACTCTAGGTAACCAAACCCAACAAAAGAGCTGGACAATGCTTGTTCTCCCATAGCATTGCTAAAAATGGAACTCCTTACCCTCCCATATTACCCAAACAGATTGTATAAAGACATATAAAGTAGCATTAAAAACTTACTTCCTACATAACCTCAAATGCCAATGCAAATCAAACAAACCACCATAAAATCTTCACTACTTATTTATAACCTAGTTCCATAGTTCAAAATAACTTTTACCCTGACAGCAACACAGCTCTATTACCGCTATAACCATTCAGCAAGAACTGCCATTTTTTTTCTTGCAATGCCAAAAAGAAACCACTCAAGCTTTGTACTATACTAGCAACTGTTATCTAAGTTTATATAAGTTCTGATACATACTGATAAGTTTTATATTGTCTATGTATTCTACTTTTATAATTTTTTTTTTAATTTTTGCATATTTTTGCTTTAAAAAAATTTTTGTCAAGTGTCTATATTTTTATTTGATTGTATTAATTGTGGAGATTTTCTCCCTGGGCCGCCACTGAAAATGGGTTTCTGACCCAATGGACTTTCCCGGTCAACAAATGTCAATAAACAAAATAAATAAATACATAATAAGAGAAATAAATTAAACTGTACTAAAGCTGTATTAAATTAAGAAAAAAAAAGAGAAGTGTACACAGTACTTTAAAAGATAAAATTAAAATATGTTGCATTATACTTGCATTTTAGCAAATATACTACACTTAAAAAAGTGTATGAAATTGCATACATAAAGTGTGTACATTTGCTACTGTCAGAATATACTGCAATTTGAAAATAAAACTAACTCTGATATGTTCACATTAACAGTGCTTTAAAACCAATGGTTCTTGAAAATGCTATTCTAGGTCAAAAGATATGATCCTATTTGGGGCTACCTCAGAAATTTGTAACTCTGTAAACAAGAAAGCACCTTCCAAAATTCAAAACTGAAGGCACAGGAAAATCTGCCCGGGACACACAAACGCAAAGAGAAAATGAAAGAGAGAGCGATAGAGACAGAGAGAGCAAGACAGACTGTCAGCTGTGGAGTTGCTGGATTTCCTGATGGAGTGTCCACAGAGAGAAAGACTGTGTGTGAAAGGGAGAGAGATCATAAGAGACTGAAGCATTTAAGAAAATCTGCAGTTTTTATTCTGATTTTGGAAGCTAGTGACAAATAGAATACAATATATACTTAACTCATTAACACCTATGTGTTGCAGAATGTCATACCTCTAGCAGCCTACACATATCCTTACATTCCAGAGTATTTTCTGAAAAAACAACTTAAAAAGCTTAATGTAAACAAATGTACATGTTTATTGAACTGTACAAATAGCAATCTTATTAGAAAGAAACATTCTTTACAGTGATAATAGTCAGTACATTCATAGTCTTTCCATAAGTACTGTATTATAACTCACTTAAATTCAGAATTATATTTTTTGCCAAACTTTCTCAAGCAAATTGCCATACAAACTTTCTCAGCTCATTTTATGTATGCTTTCTCAATGCATACTTCCCCTCCTACCACATGGTTATGCTGTTTATCTGACTGTACAGATCCTTGGAGATCCAGGCTTTGTTGCACTATAAGTATTAGGCTTTTTTCATGTGCAGTAACTAACTGATGTGCATATTTAACATTGGTTCACACCTTACCTTACCGTAGGACTCTATGAATTGCAATATAAATCACACTGTGCAATATTCATGACCATTCCATATGCTGCTTAGTTCTTATGTTATAGTAATGTCATGCACATGTTGTTACTCAATTCTATTTATATGTAAAGTGTGTCTGGTCATTATGTTATTATTTTATTTTATTTTTATTTTATGTTTTTTATTCTTCTTCTCTGTATGTATGTATGTTTTTGCACTGGGAACGAAGCTTCGCAATTTTGTTCAGCTACACTGTAGTGTAGTTCTGAATGATAAAGTTTTCTTTGACTTTGACTTGGACTCAAACAAATTGTCATATCTTGGAAACTGTACAACTTAGACATATATTATTAGAACATTTTTTGCTAACAAGACATAAGCATTCATATGGCAGGAGAAATTCCTCTGAGTGCATATGTACCGAGATGTTTATAGAAATATAAAAACATATGCTTCATTGTATAATGAGCAATATAAATAACACAGAAAATCTCTCAAGATGTGCAACTTACAGTGCAAATATCAATGGCAATTTTCTTCAACAGATTATAAGTTTTCACCTCATGCTTTGCAATAACTTGTTTTTGATATAGTAACTGCATATGCAAACATAGCTTATTTTCATAATTACAAACAACTAGCAGTATCTTCACTAAAAGAGTGATATAAATGAGCATTGACCATGTATTTTCCAGTATCAAACCATGACATTTCACACCATACCCCTCAATAGCATTTAGGTCACTCAGTTATGAAACTATGAACATAGATATAAAAATATGAATAGAAAGTGGCAAACAATAATTAATTTCTCTACTGCAGAACATCCTAGATTAACCATCTTAGTGACATTTTTGCATTTACTCCATGCCCTTTCTAATACTGCCTATTATTAGCTGGTAAGTCACTTTGTTAAAGAAGCTACCCCTCCAAAAGGTCTGGATGCCATGAGGAGCTATGGTTATCAACTGAAAGAATACAAAAAAGGTACTATAGGCTTGAATGAGTTAATTCAATTAGTCAGGGCAGTTTGATGTAAATCATTTATTGGCCGAAAGCTTTTATTTTAAATTTCATGTTCAGAATTATTCCAGTTTGCATATTTAGGTTTCAGACAGAATCTTTTTTCTTTATTTCAAGTAAAACACTTATTATTCAATTTTAAATACTTGTAGCTACTAATTTATTTATTTATGAGCTTATGGGTATATATATTGAATCTTTTGTGTTCAGTATTGTTTGGAATCCACCTATCAAAGACTGACAACTTAAAGTTAAATATTGTAATTCATATATTTAGTGGTCGCTTTATTTTAAGGGGAAACAGGTATTTGCGTTCTTGGGTTTTTAGAGAAGTCTGGCTTCTGGCAGCATTATTGTGAATTAGAGGAAGGGGTGTTCCCCTTCGAGAGTTATCCTATACACTGTCTTTTGGAAAATATTGTGTGTGTATTTACAAAATAATTGTTGACAATGTTCAATTACTGTTGGTGAGACTGCCTTGTAATGTCCTGGGTTCAGTCTAAGGCAAATAAAATCCTGAGGAACCAGGGATTATACCTTTAATCTTTAGGTAAACAACGTAAAGCTTATGTGGATATGACTAGAGTTGGGTACTACCAGATGCAGCAGTGTACTTTTACTGTATAGCCTTTAGACATCTAAATTCACTTGCAGTAGTGTGGATCAAGAGACTATACCCCAGTTCATCACACTTAGCTCTCAACATTCTTTCTCCAAAATATGGAACACTGCTTCTCATAATGTGGAACAAATGGACAAACTATGGAACACTATATAATAATTCACCAAC